>NW_016815256.1:1022085-1050342 GCF_001698545.2 Rhinopithecus bieti
AAAGAGAGAGAGAGAGAGGGACCTTTAGTCCCAGGAAAACAGCACCGACATCATGCTGAGCTCTACTTCTACCTGGGAATAAAACATACATGTTTTTCTGCTTGCCACAGACAGTGCTAGTGCTAGCATGTTTTCTCTTTAAATTCCAAGTCTTTTACCAAAAATCAAAAGGAAATAAGCTTTATAAAATTCCAATCATGTCTATGATACATAAATGAGGAACAAAAGGAGTCAAAAATGAAGTGATTTGATTGCTCAAAAAAAATTCAGTCACAAAAACCCAAAATGGTTCTGCCTAAAGAACGTTTAAAAAAACAAAACAAACAAACAAACAAAAAAAAACCCTCATCCGCTACAAAATTGGTATTATAGCAAGTACTTGTGAGTCTACAAATTCAAGTCCAGAGGGTGCCATTTGTGAGACCCTATCTCTGTTCTGTTAAATCACATAAGAGTCTCGGACCACAGGAAAGACTCAATCAAAACAATGAGATTGATGAGAGCAAATTTAAGACCTGAATGTGGGTGGAAAAAATACTTCAAAAGCAAGGTTTTTGCACGTTGGCCCAATGGTCTCTTTTTTAGTGTGTGGTCTTTTTTTTTTTCAGACTATCTTTTGGGTTGTTCTCATGTCTTTATGAATGAAGAAGAAACTACTAGGGTCATTTCAAAAAAACTATCTGAGTAAGGACCAAGTATGTAAATACAATATTAGCTCTGCAAGGGTTACATGTAGTATGGCTCCCTGGGACACTTAAATAAGCAAACTGGCCATAAGGTATTTGATGGGGGAATGGCAAGAGCTCCCAATTATTCTGACTATGATCCTGTCCCAAACTGTAGCAATGCAATTAAGGAGGGATCAAACAGGAAACTTTGGGGGTTCTGAGGAATTTTCCCACACATTCTCCTGACATCTATATATACATTTGAGTTAGAATAATACACTTTCTAAAACTTATTCTCCACTTGAAGGGAAAACTCAAAAAGCGCACAACTTAAAATAGAAAAGTGAAAATTATAGGTAAGTCAAACGCAATAGCTTCTTGCAATAAAGTGAAAAGATACTCTACCTTAAAAATCTTGCATGAGATATAAGCCTTAGTCTCCGTCTATCCTTGAACATTATTTACGTGATTATTTTCAAAGGTATCCAAAAATGTCACATACAGTGGTATATTCAGAAGCTTACTGATTAGACAAGCCCAACTTAGTTCCTTAATTCCAGATGTGAACAATGACAAAATCAGATTTTAGCTGTTTATAAGCAAGTACAAATATGGAGGGTAAGACAAAGTTATAATAGGTATAATTCTGTTTAATAGAAACCAAAGTGTTGATTCCCTTAAGGTAAAAGTCACAACAGAACTAAGTTATGCAAGGTAATTAGAACTCATGGAACATTTTCATAGCAATTTCTACTTTAAAAAAAATAAACAAATAAACATTTTAAAAGATAGCTGAAATGAGAACACCCCTATCTTTCCTTTCTCACCTAAAAATTGACTCTTAGAAAGATCACAAAGAACCAAAAACAATGAAGTTCGCAGCGCTACACTGACCAGGTGTTGTGGTTTGGTGTGACTGAGCTGCAACGTTTGCTGCAGCTTCCTGCACTGTGTTGCTTTTCCCTCCCCAAGCATCTGAAGAGAAATGAGATGTTTCTTTTCTGAGGTGTTAAACATTTGGGTTGCATGCGGGACAAATGGAAGATTGACACCTAAGATGAATAACCACAGTGCATTAGGCCAGCGGGAACTTTCACTACATTAAAGCTAGCCAAGCTCATCATTCACACGGTGTTCAGGCACACAACTGCCAGAGCCAAACTAGGGATGTAAAGAACGATTTTCTTCTTTTAATACTTTACCATTGGCCTACAGGGATTTTCATAAATAAAGTTCAGAGAAAGAAAGGTTTGGGAGTATGCTTTTAATAAACTCTCCAGGGTCCTGGCTCTAAAATATTTAGCAGGCTTCTGCATCTTCTCTTCACTCTCTGTGAAGAAGATCAACTCAAGCCAAGGTTTACTATGCCCTAAGAACTCACGCTGACACCAAATATGTCATGATAGGTGCTTTCTTCTTAGACCCAATTTATCTGAACGAAGAATTCTTATTTAAAACTCTGTGAAAGACTCATTCATAAGACTTCTGGTATAGACACATTCATACCCCTAAGGATTCCAGTTCTAGAAGGATGTAATTTGCCAATTAAAATTCCCCTTGAGAAGAAAAAAAGCTGAGTAGGTTAAAGTGGTTCTCCTGAACAGATAATACTGTATATTAGTCAAAGGTAAAATCTGTTCGAGCATACATACATTAGCGTTTGTCTAAAAAATAAGAAAAAGCATATGCACTTTTTATAATTAGATTCCAGCAGAAACATTTCTCTGCATGCCAGGTGGCCACAGCTGGTATCCTCTGGATTATCTGCAGTCACAGACAAGCAAAAGACTATTTAGAGAAGGAGTGGTCAGGTCCCTCCCCCACCCCAGGTGTTTTTCCAGTCCTAACACTTTTGGGAAGCAGATGCAGTAAACAAGCAATTGTTTGTAATGCAAATTCAAGTAGCAGGATGCCAAGGGAATGCTCCCATCCTAAGCCCAAACACAAATGGTCACCATGCTCCTGACACCCTAGATGAAAATCTATCACTGTGGATGTTAGTGACACAAACACTCAGCCCTGCTAAGGACAGAGTTAAAGAGCAAGAAGGCAGAAGTGTGGTTAGGGGTGAAGAAGAGCGGCTGTCTTCCGGTTAGTGTTTTTGATCTCAGACACATTAAAACAGCTGTTAGGTATTAAAACCAAAGATTGTAACTCACTTCGGTTGCACCCTAAAAAAAAAAAAATTTACATAGTCTTGTGGTTACAGCTGAAAAGCTTCTGGAATTGTGCAAACTGCAGAGTATCTCAAGAAAACATGCCTAAAATAAATACATTCTAATATGCAACAGAATAAAGCTAAGCAACAGATAACAGGGTAACTGTTTCCTGACCACACCCCTTTCTTACACTCTACCCCAGACCAACATTTATTCTGGCCACAAATCTTTCCTAAACAATGAATGACTGTTTGATTCACTGACCTCAAAATTTTAATACATATACTAACAATAAATACCTTCCATCAAAAGATATTTTCTATCAAAATTTCAAAATGACTAGTATACCGGTAGATTGGGAGAAAAGACTGGAAACACAAGGCAGAATGCTGGCATAAAGAGGAAGACCAGCTTAATTTTCAATATTCTTAGGGATTATTTATAAATACCAATACATTTTCATTATACTGATTTTTAAAAATTATCATTTTGAAAGGAGAAGTGGAGAAGTAGCTGATCTTTTTAAGAAATAAATTCCACAAATGCTGTATACGCACAGCTGAAAAACATAAGGCTGTTTTGGTGGCTATTTTCTATTGTCACCAACACTGTACTTTGATTTGGCAAGATTATTTGTTATTCGCAAAATGATTTAACAGGCATCTTCAATTATTCCTTATCTAAAACATATTCTCCTTCCCTTCTCCTTCCCTTCTCCACCCCCTCCAAAAAACAACAAAAAACCTTCCCAAATATTAAGAAGATATCTATATATTTGCATGTTTTGTTCAAAAATTTAAAGTCTCCTACAACTTTTAAAACTCAAGCATTTATTTGAGGGGTCTCTAAATATTAAACTATTTTCACTTTTTTAAATTCCTTTTAAGGTAGGAGGTTCATCCTCATTACACAGACATCTTTATCATTAAATACTTGAAAAGCCTTAAAATATGAAATACCTATTTCTTATAGCAACCATCACAAGATCTCCCTCAAGATTAGAACCCCAAGATCTCCAATCTTACTCCCTAGCTGAGAGATCAAATATCCTTTTGAACTTTATTGGAAAATAATAACAGTAACATCTAAATCACAGTGCTCAAAGTGATCATATTTGATATAAGTATCATTTCAACAATTGAAGATTACATGTAATGATAACCACAAATACTCTTGTTGATAACTGTTGATTTTGAGCCACTATTCTCTGCTACTTTGGTGAATCTTCTCACTCCCAGATTTTGTTCACTAAGGTATTAGCACGTTACTCTTCCCAGATGTTTGTGACTGATTTTTTTCAGTTGGTAGAAACACTGGGCAAATAAGTCAAACACTATAGGTTCCATTTTACAATCCTAGATTTGACCTCCAGGGCTGTCAGTGAGACTGGAACCCTAATCCCCGAGACCCACACACATGTGTTTTCATTGGGGTTACGTGGTAAAGGGAGAGTGGGGCTGGAGAGAAGGTAAATATATTGATGGGTCAGTAAAAAATCCGTCACCACCGCCAGTGGGCCAATTCTAAGAGAGAACTCCATCACCAGCACATTTTACATCTACATACTACACAAGTTACCAGTTAGGTGTTTTCTCACTTAAATGAGGTTTCCACTTCCTAAGAGAAATATCATCAAACCCGAAATTCTTTATAATGTTATGTATTTGCATAATGCAGTTATAATACCACTGCATTTTTAGAATTTTAAAAGTTAACTAAACCACAAGATTAAAAGAAAGGAACAACTTTCATTAGGGTTATCTTTCAGTGATGCTTTCTCTACAATTGACAATAAAGCAAAAATAACTCATCCTCACCAAACCGATCCTAACGAAACACTGACTGATACAATAAAATAAGACACTGTTTTAAAAGCCAAAGTAACATAACAAACATTCAGCTCCAAATGAGCTAAAGTAGTTCAGATTCTAGAAAGCTAGTGGGCATTAAAAGCTATACAGTCCTTACTTAGCTGAAAAAATAAATCAGTTTTTCCTCTTATCACCATAGAAAGTACAATACTCATAAAATCATGGATTTGTTGATGTAACTTCACTTGATTTTATAACTTACGATCTGTTACATATTTATTTTAATCAATAAGCCAAAAGCTAAAATTCCAAAGGCAAGACATCAAAGGTAGCACTATTTTAAGGTGGCCATTCCTCATAATTTATTATTTAGCAATGACTAGTTATATATAATGAAAGCATTTCCAATGAGTTTGGAAAAATAAACATTCTGCCAAAATACGAATCAATTTGCACTTCTGAACATAATTTGCAACATCAGCATGTTACTTACTGTTCTCGGGATGGGTGGAGAAAGAGATCCATTTGACATGTATGGGTCGTTATTCATATTTGGCATCATTATGTACCCGGAATAACTCGAGTAGGAGGGTCCCTTGTTGTAGAGGCCTCCATCTGGATGCTTTCCTGGGAGGATCCAAAGAACAATCAATGATGACTTCCCTTTTATATTACTGTATTTTTCATATCAAAATCTAATAGTTCTAAGATAAATCAGACCTTACATAAAAGATTTGTTTACAAAATACTGTAACTGGATTATTATGCTCTATTTTAGATTGACAGTATTTATTCTCTTAAATAGCTTAGCAGCAAACCAGATGTTTTAAAAACGTGGTTCAAACAGTTCTTCCACTATTGACTGATGTTTTTACAAAACTAAGTGTTACCCATCTAACTTAATTTGTTCTAACACTAACAAACTGGACTAAAAAATACAGAACACACACAAATCTAAAACTGTAATATAAATATATTAGGCCATCTAGCTACACACACAGATTTATACACGTGAAGTTATGTTTTGCCTTGTAGACAAACTCAAAAATTCTACCTGTGCTTGTAGATTTCCAGAAAAATTCTAGATTCTACTGAAAGAGTTCTTATCTAGTATATAGGCAACTATCCAAATTTATAAAGGATTAACTCTGGGAGGTTTAATTTTATGTGCTACACTTAGATCATTTTGCCAAAAAATTTCCATTCGATATGTATATTTCTTCTTCTTAATCTGTGCAACTATTTTGTAGCTGAGGAAGAAGCCTAATATATAACTCTCTCCCCTGCTCCTGGTTAATATATTGTATGTAAAAACAGTTCATTTCAGTTAGGCCAATTGTTAAGTAATTAATGGAGAAGAGACAGGCTGACAAGGAAACCCTAAGGTGACTTGATTCTTTTAAAGTCACAAGGAATTCTCCTGAAGTCTAAATACATATGTATGTAATTTTAAAGTTTTTAGTAAGAATCAGAAATACGGAGAAAGTGTATCATCTCTGATATGCACATTCCTAATTACAAGTTTTATGTTTTTACAAGTTAGATTCTGCTCTGCTCATTTACTGACCGCCTTTTCACTGTAATAAGGAACAAGAAACAGCAATTTTGCAAGTGAAAATCCACTCAAAACTATTCTGGTTGGAAAATAAATCAATATATACTGTCATTTTCTTAATAATATATTAAAATACTAAGGATCTAAGCTAATTAGAACTTAAAGTAAGATGAGGAAGAGAAAACTCATTATAGACATTCCCTCTGCCTCAAAGAATCTGGAACCCACCTGAAACCCAAAGGTCCCTAACTCATTCAAAAACACTTTTTAAATTACATAACATACATTAGAGGTAAGCCATAAGTTTCCTGCGTTTTCTTTACTATTTTATTAAAATAGTGGGCATAGTCTGACCTAGTCCCAGTTTCTTGAATTAAAAAATAACAAAACACACCTATTTATACAAATTGCACACCTTATCTGCTAAAGTCAGAAGAAGTAGAATGGGTGTCTTACCATCATCGGGGTGTTCTCTGGCCTTGTCGTGGTAGGGCTCCTGAGAGGTTTGTGCTTGTCTGGCCACCTAACATCATGAATCCCCACACCCAAAAGAAAGAAAATCACCTTAGAGTTTGTGACAATAATGATACAATTGTGTGTGCACTGGTAATTCAAAGGAAGAGGTTTAGGGGCAACTCTGTTTTATTACTCTGTGAGACAGACATAGGCTAGTATTTAGTACTGCAAAATCTTTTTCTTGTCAACATGTATTTTTGAGTGATTATTATCCACCCGAGACCAAAACATATAAATAATAACAAAACCAATAAAAATATAGTTAAATTTGGGAATGATCCACATCCTGTTCTGACTGCTGTTTATTAAACCATATCAAGGCTCCATGGATGCCTACTATTAAAGGAGTAGGAGTTAATGGGGTTGATGGTTTTGATAGCCTCTTCAACCACTGTTCACTTCAATCAGATCTGATTAAAAGAAGGCTGAAATATCATTTTGCAACTGAAAATGACATTTAAACATAAACAAGCCAACCACTCAGATGAGGTCTTAAGGCAACTGCCCTGAGCGCAGTTTCAGTAGAAGCTCCACTCGAGCTTATAACCTACTATGGCTGGCTGAGCGCAGGCTTACAAAAGTAGAACGATTCTGTGGTTAAAGGGAGGAAAATTAGAGAGTCAGGTTATAGACATCTAAAAAGTAGCCCAGTTGATATCAGTTTTGGTAATCACCATCCACCCAGACAGACTCAACCACGTGCAAATCAGTGGTATTACTCCTTCACCCTCAGGCCTCATGCCCACTTAACACCCAGCAAAGTGTAACGCTTTAACACCAGAGTGCTCGGATTCGAACGCAGCGTCCTTCACCCAGACCAGAAAAGTGGGGAGAATATGAAGTGGGTGGCAAAATTATCTACGGACTAAGGCAGGACTAGCAAAATGGGTAGAAAGAGAGGCTGCTCTACAAATAGGAGAGTTTGGCAAAAAACCTGTGTTTTGGATGTTTGGTTCTCGGGACGTGTGTCCTCCCTTTGACCTCCTTTTCCTAGCACACACAATAGTCACAAATCTTTTATGCGGGGTTAGGTGCACCCTACTCCCGCCCCCATCCCGCTCAAACTGGATTCAACGGGTAAAGAACACCCTTCTGTTCTCTGAACGCAGGCCCCCAGCCTTTCAAAATGCGTACTCACCTCTGCCATTGGGATAGAGAAGGCAGATCTGAGGTGTTCTTAAACGCGCTGTTTAAAACCCAAAATGTCCCCGCCCTCAAAACCACACACTTTCTTTTGGGGGGTAGAAAGATGCCATTTAAGGAAAAAAAAAAAAAGGTATATCCTTCAAGTTTCTTTGGAGGGAAAAGGCGTTGGTTAAATCATTCGGGTGTCAGGACTTTTCTACCGGATTTCCTCCAGAGAAAGGTTTCCCAGTTGTGGAACAAGGGTGACCAGTGGAGTGTCGAGTATCAGGGTCCATCCGCCCCCTACCAGCTCTGGACTAGGCTTCAAACAGCCCTCCAACGCGGCCCCGCTCCGCGCTTTCTCCAGCCAGCACCCACGTGTCTCTATTTACTCTACTCAGGTTACCAGCTCTATTGCCCGCAGCGGGCCAGAAGACCCGCGCCTTCCGCCCTGCCGGACTAGTGCCCGGCTTCCGCCACTTCTCCGCCTTTCTTTTGCATAGATTTAAGGCCTGATCCGGTCCCAAACCCCAAATAAAAGTTTTGGGTTTGTTTCCAAGTGATGGCGGTTGGAGAAAACTAGAGTTGGAGGCGGTACAGCTTGGGGTGGCTCGGCTCCGCGCACCCACAGCTCCCAGCTGCCAGCCCAGGCTCTGGGGCCGTAGGGACTGAACCCCGCACCGCCCCCGCAGCCCGGGCGCGCGCCCCCTTGGCCGGCCGGCTCCCTGCGGCCCGTCTCGGCGGTGGTAGGGACGGCCCCGCCTGCCCCAGCCCACGCCCGCCTCCCCTTCCTCCTGCCTGTGGCTCTGCTCGTCTCCACCTAAGCCTCTGGTGGTTTAACGCACTTTTGCAGAGACATCTACCAAAAGATAGCGGGTGCACTTTGTTTTCCGTCCCACGGAAGAATTTCTCAGTATCGTTATTCAGCCATACTCGCTTTTAAAGCCTGGCACTCCTCAGCCCAACAAAAAGACCGAAGGCGAAACACTGTGGGTTAAGGGCATGTTTTCCTGCCCGCGAACCAATCGTTCAGCCACCGAACCCCCTAAACTGATCCAGTTGGAATAAGTTTCCCTGCCCCTCTACCTCACCATTCTACACACACACACACACACACACACACGCACATATGCAATGCGGACCGGGGCCCCAGCTACGCACACACCCCAAAACAAACGAGGGATCTACTCGGGACCCTCGGCCGGGCGGCCGGGCGCCTTCCCTCCCTTTCTCCCTCTCTGCGTTTCCCAGGGACCCGCCACGCCTCTCGGAACTGGGGCAGCGGCCCGCTCACCTCGTGTCCGTTGCTGGCCGGGATGATTTCAGACTCGTTCACCAAAGAGGACTTGATGTCAGCTAAATCGCCTTCCTCTTCAGGGTGACTGATCTCGGCGAAGATCTTTTCCTTCTGAGGATCGCCCTCGTCCTTGAAGGGGATCATCTCGTCAGTGGCGCAGAGTTCCGGGTCCCCCCCGCCGCCGCCACCTCCTCCGGAGAGTTGGGGCATCCCGGCGGCTCTGTAATCTCCGCTCCGCTGTGGGAGCACCCGCGGCAAAAGCAGAAAAGACAGAGGGGTAACTCAAGGGTGGGGGAGGAAAGGAGAGTTGGAAGGGTTCGTGCAGGAGGACAGCAGGCGGAAGCGGGGCGGGTGAGCGCGGGGCCGCCGGCCGGCAGCCGGAGCAGCTGCCGCGGCGCCCGAATCCCGGCCGGCCGCGCGCTTTCCCGCTTTGCGCGAGACCGACGCCGGCGCCCGCCACCCGAAGGCCGAAAAGGGCACTGGCGGCGAGGGGCCGCGGTAGCTGGCGCCTCCGGGGGCGTCTGCGCGGCGCGCGCTAGGCGAGGCTGCCCCGGCGGCCACCCCACGCCCCCCGCGTCGCCGGGATTTGCGCGCGGAGGACGCTGGTTCTGGAGGGAACACCACTCTCCAAAGTGCAGAGGAGGTTCCGGCGGCGCGTCTCCGCGGACACCCTCTCCACTGTAGTTACCCCAGATGCCGACTTAGTAGTTTTTTTGTCGAGAAAAGAGAGGGGTCTGGGCAAAAGCCCCGTTTGCCCCAGCAAAGAACGTGCAAGGATCAGAAGATAACGAAACGTCCACTTCCTGAAGGGTGGGAAAAAAAGAAAAAGAAAAAAAGAGCCACCCACGCTAGAGATGTCCGTTTTAGAGCTTCTTATTTTCTTCCCTTTCGCTTCGGTTTTCCTTCTCGAGGCTCATTTAATCTGCTAGAGAAGGAGGAGGAGGAGAAGGTGGGGGCCAAGGAGGCGGGGAAGAGAAAGAGAAGTTTGCCAAGAATAAAGTTTTTGCCGGCAAGCGCGGGGACTCCGCACTGGAGGGCACGGCGGAGTCTCGGGGAGTCACAGCAGGGACCTCGGGCCCAAGTGCTTCTGCCCGGAGCTCGAGCCGACACACACACTCAGCCCGACCCCTCTTTGTTCCCAGCTCGAGTTTCTCAGCTTGGCTCGCCGGCTCGCCGATCTGCACGCCTCCGCCGGCCAGCTCTGTCAAAGCAAAGAGCTGCGCCCCTTGGGTTCGCCCAGCCGAGGGGAGGGGACACCCCGAGCTCGGCCGCGTGCGAGGCTCCGGGCGCGTCCTGGTTCCTCGGCCCGAGAGCGCGCAGCCCGGGTCCCTCCTCCGCGCCCTGCCCCGCAGGTGAGCTGCTGCGCCTCCCCACTGCTTCTCCTCCTCCCGCGCCTAGCCGGCGCTGTAAAGCTACCCACTTGCGTCGCTTCTCCTCCCTCTCCCCTCCCCCGCCTCCAGCTCTCCTTGGCTGCCCGCTGGAGGGGAGGCGGGGGGTGAGGGGGAGTCGGCGAGAAGGAGGTGGTGATTGAGGGTTTTTTTTCTTTTTCTTTTCCCAGATCCCGTAGGACGAGTATTGGTTTTGGGGTGTGTGAGTGTGTGTGCGCGCGCGCCTGGAGGGAAGGATCAGGCAACTTGGCGAGAGAAGGAATGACCCGGCCCTGCTTATAACCCACCGAGAGGCACACTTTGCCCGCGTGAAATTGACAAGAAACATTGCCGCAATGGCTTGACTTCATCATCTAAGTATCTATTTTCTTGGCCCCCACCCACCCACTCCTTTTCCTCTGCCAGTCTCTCCCCTACCTCCTTGACGCCTCCCACTCTCCCTCCCTCGCTCTGGCCGGGGGAGGAAGATGAAAGAGAAAGCCGCCGCCGCTGTGATCGACACCACATTGATAGATGCTCTGACAGTGGGGAGAGGCGGGAATCTGGGACTGAGAAAAGAAGGAAAAGGGGAAAATATAACAGACATTGCTCAACTATTAAGAGAGAACAGAAGGACAAGGAAAAGAGAGTTGTGGCTTTCCCGAATATAATATCACACACACGCTCTTTGGAGACAAGGGAACACGCTAGTGAAAATAAAATCTCCAGGCTTACCGAGAAAAAATATGACGAGGAAGAAGGAACTGAAGATTAGATTTTAATTATTGCTTTTTAAACAATATCTCTTTCATTCTGTCCTCACCACGGGATGTACGGAGAGTTGTGCTAGGTCTCTCGTGGGTTTTCAGAGACACACACCGCAGTGTGTGGGAACCTCATCGAGAATGAAAAGATAATCCAAGAAGGGGGAAGAGAAGGCAAAAGGACTCAGGAGAGCAAAGCCAGAAGAGGGAGGGAGGACGGGGTAGTCCCTGGCACCTTGGACTGCGAGCTGAAAGGAACCCTTGAGGATGCAAATCCGAATACAACCTCAAAAATTCCTCAGTCTCCACTGTGTCTTTGATGCATTTTGTACAAAGACAGGAGTTTTCAGGAGATACTTTGTGAAAGTTACAGCAGAAGGGAAGCTGAAGTTTGAAAACACATTACATTTTGTCCCTTGGTTCTCAAACCTCCTCTGTTAAAAATCTAGGCAAATTATTATATCCAATAGAGTAGCCATCTGTAAAACTTCAGAACAGTAAACAAAGGACATAAAGAAATGTATCTTCATCTCCCTTAAGTTTAAAATAAGGAAAACACTACAAAATCAGATTTTGCTCCGTTATATAGGAATGGTCTAGCAAAGATTCCTCTTCTTTTCCTAAAGGTGAAATTTCAGGCTGCTGAACATTGAATGGGTAAAGATTTTAACAATGCTGTATCTAAGTGAGCACTTAAAACTTCACCTACTAATAACTACTACTTCTTGGGAATGAGAATTTACTAGGAAGCAATTTTTAAAACTTTACGAAGGATCCAGTTGGTCCCTAGAATATGGCCAGTAGTCACATGTAAATTCTATCTGGGAGATTGGGTTAAAATTAAGGGGTTGGTGAAGGAATCCAGGAAAAGTAAAACATTAAGTCCACTTTTAATAGCTGACAATGCTATGCCTCAAGAGAAGAAAAGGAGTATATTCTGCTACAGTGTGTGAGAAACCCAATTTTTGTTTTTGGATGATGGTGGTATGTCACTTCCCTTAAAGTTATGCACCAGTGTGAGTGAGTGTCCCAGAGAGGTGAACATATAGCTGTGTCAGACATTTATAGCCCCGTTCTTAAAAGACATATGGGAAAATAAAGTCAAAAGTCCTCCCATAACTGCACCAATTTGACCAATAGGAAAACAACTAGAAAATGCAGTTTCACCAAAGCAGAATAGAGGTTCCTTTTCATCAAACCCTCAGGAGGGGGAGGGAGGAACACAGAATGGCTAGGGGGTAGTTTCTGGAAGCCAAAGAGAGATTAAATGATGACTCTTACATCCCCCCGCTGTTTAAGTGCTGAAACTAATTCAGATGCCACTTTCTCCTTCATGTTAACTCGCTGGATTCCCCGAGTCATTTGGAGCCTATGCTCCAGGTTTCCTGAAGGTTAGAAGCTCAAGAAGATGCGAATTTTTAGAACAATAGTGGAAACTGTTTACTTGAAGGGCCAAGGGTAGGTGGCTGCGTTTGTTATTTTACTGTGACCCTGTCCATTGAAAACATTGTTTCTAACGAAATAACCCAGCACCTTGCTCTATTTGCGTGGCTGTTTTCCTTACAGTGGTGTAACTGGTGTTAGCTGATTGTCTTTAGGATTGTTGTAACTCTTCTGATGAGCAGCACTTAGAAGGGGCTTTAGTAAAATCCATGCGCCCCAAATTTGTAAAGCTTCGTTTCGGAGAGAGGTTGACACTTCCACGTGAAGTCTTTCTTTTGGAAAAAGCAGGAGGACGCAGGAGGGGCGAAGTAACCCGGGGAAGACGTTCTTCCCCCTCCCTTATGGATTCCGTGTAGTTTCTGGCATAGGCAATTCTGTCACCAGGCGGTCTTTTCTAATTCTTGTGGGGGCTGGTATTAACATAAGCAGCCGCCTCTTCGGGTGCGAGTGGGATCCCAGGTCCGGGATGTGGTGGGTGCGGTGCGGGAGAGGCACCCGCCGCCCGCCGCCCCCTTCACTCGGATGTTAGAGGCAAGTTGTTCGTGTGAACTCGAGCGAACGACTGGAGGTTGGCTGTTGTAGGTTCACTCCTTCAGGATGTGGGTTTCAGGGGGCGTTTTGATGTGATTTAATTCCGACCGTGAAAACAATTGCTAGGGGCTGGCTGGATTGCTGCTGGTTTTTCCCCTCCTGGTGGCTTTGCTTGGTTTGGGTTTAGTTTGGGAGCAAACTTGTTTTATATCAACACTTCCTTCTACATCGGGCGCCGTCGCCTCAACTGTGCGTGGGGGGCGAGGCGCCCACCCGGCACAAGAACAGAGTAGCCGGGGAGAAGAGACGGCCTCGCTGCCCACGGGGTAAGCGGAGCCCAGTCAAGCTCGGGAGCGGGCAGCAGAGCCAGAGGAGTGACCCCCACTCACACCAGAAAACCCCTCCCCCCCGGCGATTTTGTTGCCAACTCGAGTCGGCTACAGACAGTCCAGTGAGTCCTTAATTACAAGGACGAGAGAAAAGCAAGGTGCCCCTCGAGTCCTCTCCGCCCCCTCGGTCCTAACCCCCGCCCAGGCTCCAGGTCTTCCCCTTTGTGTGGCCTGGACTCTCTCCCAGCTACAACTTTGGTGGGATCCCAAAGGAAGGAGGTGGCGGGGCCTACGGAAGAGGATACTCAGGAGCCGAGGAGAAGGGCTAGAAAACGAATAATGTGACTCCAGAGGCGGAACTCCGACCCCCTCGAATTCCCACCCCGTCTTCGCCTGGAGACGAAAGCTGTGGGCATCTTCAGTTTAGCGGACTTCGCGGAAAAGGAGAGAAGGGGGCGAGGGAAATGGCAGTTTGTGTCCCAGGGGTGCTTCCGCTTCTTCCGCCTCCTAAAGACAAACAAACTCAACCCCCCACCCTCCGGGGTATCAGGGAACTCGTGGGACCGTGAAAAAGTCGTTCCCAAATCCGGCCGCCTGCGGACGTCGGGCTTCCGCGAGGCCGGCGCCCGTTGGCGTCTGCAGCTCGGCGCAGCCTCGCGGGGCTCGAGCGAGCGGGGTCCACCACCCCTCCCGCCCTCCTGCGGCTTTCCCCGCGCTGGGCCAGTGCAGGCCGAGCCCCGCGTCCCTGCCTAGCTGGGTGGGGGTCCCGGGCGCGGCTGTCCAGAGGGCCGCCTCCTCCCGCGGCCCGCGGGCAAGGGGCGCAACCCACCCCGCTCTCCAGGCCGCCCCTCTGCCAGCTGGGAGGCGAGGGTACACGTCCTAAGACTGCCCAAGAGGGAGTGGAATCACGCCGGTAGGAGAGCGCACGGGAACCAGGAACGCGAGGCAGGCACAGGGGAGCTGAACGAGCCAGACAGGGCCCGGCCACGCGCCCTCGTCACTCGGCTGCTCTCCGCGACGGGAACCCGGGCTCCCACGCATGGGGAATGCCTAGAATGGAGCTGGAATGGAGGTGGGAGCTGGAGTCATTTTGCGGGCCACAGGACTGCTCATTTTGTGGGCAGGACGGGACATTCTTGTCCCTCCTTTCTGAAAAACTTTTCTCAGGCGCCTGAACTCGGCATGGGGACCGGCCTCGGAAGGCCGGGGGGGTAGCACAGCCGCGGCGTCCAGCTCTGGGTCCTCCTCGCCCTGGCCCTCCTCGTCCCTCAGCCCGCCCCCCGGGTCGGGGACGCGCGCGAAAAGGCCGCCCGCGCGCGCGAGTCGCGCTTTATATCGGCTGAGGGCGGCGCCTGCGCTGGGCCCGGCGCGGCGGCACGGCCTTTGAAGTCGCGGCGGCTGCCGCTTTCATCCTTTCTTTTTTCCCTCGCAGGCCCCTTTGTGTGACTAAATTTGGCAAGAATATGGATCCGAGCCAGTCTTTCCACGTGTGCTCCCAGCTCCCAGCTGAGAAGGCCAAGGGTTCTCTTCCGGGTAAGGAGACAGGGAGAAAGATCAAAGAGTTTGGGGAGCTGGATCTGAAATGTGAATTGAAAATAAAAATCAAGCCTGGACACATTCCAGTTTCTAAAGCAAAACCAACCCTCAGCAGAGGCCGGTTCTCTATATAGCTCTCTTTCTTTCTCTTTCTGCTCCCTTTGCCTCTTTCTGTGACCATTCTTGAGCACATGGAATAAAATAAAGAGAACATAGGGAAACAGTTTCTCTATATTTCGTTTTGGAGTACTTTTATTAGGGAAAATGTCTTGTTCATAATTACTGGTATGTGAAGCCGAATTTCTTCAGTCGTAAATATTGTCTTATTTCAGCACGCTTCGCACTTTCTTCTGCGGCCACATTTGGGAAGAGAACGTTGCCCCAACACGTGTGGATATGTTCGTTGTGTATAGTGGTCCTTTTTTTCTACACATGATAGGGTGCACCATATAGTTTTTTTCACAGAAGTTAGATTCTGGAAAACCAATGTTAATATTTTTATCAAAGTACTCACTATCACAGTTGATCCCGATAATTTGAAACCCTCTCGTTGATAAACTACAGAGATCTTTTCTTATAGGCCACTCAATCAGAAACCTTTGTGTTTTTAAGGTTAAAAAACTATAGGTCCCTTCACTTCTATTGTTATGGAAGTAACTAAAATAGACAGCTTTGAAATACTGTGATGCGAAAAGTCAGAAATCCTGGGTTGGAGATGGGCCCTGCCACTCCCTCTCATGCCATTGGTGACCTCAGGCAAGCCATTTAACCTCTCCCAGAGTCCGTTTCCTCTCTGAAAAATGGATATAATAATACCGTACTATTAAGTGAGATAATGCATGTGAAAATATTTACAAATGTAAGGTATTATTAGTCCATGAGGCAAAGATGATCCTTTTAAGGGGACCTGTTAAGTTGCAAAATCAAAAACTTCTGAAGGCCTAGGAACCCTTACCACAGGAGCAAATGGGGACAGTGTTACACTCTCGTGTCCACACTATGACCATCTCCACGCCTCCATCAGTTGTGTTACAAAGGCTATTGAAGCGGTTGTTACCCCCCAAGTGAGTGTGATGAGAGAACATTTTAAGAACAGGATGAATATGCCTTAACTCGTGTTTATGTTGAGCTCTTAATGAATTCATAAATGAATGAAGAAAATAACACCGGAAACAGTACTTTTTTGTGAGACATTTAACACACATTACAGCAGCTCTAAAAACAGTCTTAGTATAATGGCCTGAGAAAGTAGTAATGTTTATGTGGATAAAATACCCCCAACAACAGTTGTCAGGACTCAGAGGTGGGGAGAGTGACTAGAAAGGTATATAAGAGTTGTTTCTTGGGACTGTGTAAGTGCCACCAAAATCTATGTTTTAAAATAGAAAGTGATTATGTATCCCAGGCAGAGGTATCTCAAGTTTACAATGCAGTGAAGATTATTGATAGGGCTGACTGTGAAGTAACAGGAGTACCACAGGTGTAGTACATAGGGCATTTAGCTGAATGCACTTCAGTGTGATCCTTTCTAACCTAAGGTAACCCCACCAAGGGTGCCATTTCCGGGGCTCATTGGGAGCTATTTTCCAATATAAGCTTTTCAGTGTGAACTGTGTACAAAGTGATGAAAGCAGCAGGGCTGGAGGGTGGGTAGGGTTCCAGGGTTCCTAGGTCCCTTTGGCATGGCCCAAGGCGGCCTAGGGTGCAGACTCCTCCTGAGATGCTCCATCTCCTTCAGTTGCCTCCTGCCAGCAGCAACCCTCAGCCTTTGCCAATTGTGTGGAAGGGACTCTAGAGCAATTTTTATTGGCACTTAGAAAGCACCTTCTATTTTCAATGTACCTTTTCCCCAAATGTCCCAAATTAAAAGTGGATGCTGATCAAGTTCACTGGTCAACTTCGATTCTTCCTTTCCCTTTTCTTTACAGATACAACCTTTTTGAAATTTATTTCTGGCCAAAAGAGGAACATAGATCAAGGATTCTATCTTGCTTTTGCGGGGCAATGGAGAGACCCTGAAAACAAGGAAAACCTGGGGCCTTCTATAAGAAACTCCCTGAAAGGGGAGGCATGGCCAAGGAATTTTTATAAATCTCTTTCCTGGATGGATATGGTAATGGATGTGTTTCTTGAATTGTGGTAAATGCACCTCATAAAATGGATGGACTGGGGCTGTATTCTCAGGCTTCCTGGGCTCCGTTGGCATTGGGCAAGCATATAATCCCTGGTTTGAGGCTAGCAGCCAAAGCCACAACCTTCTTGCAGTACCAACTGAGCCATTGAGAGATTAATGCAGAACAAGGTCATTAGTCTCGTTGTTTATCCAGTTACTAGCCACACAGATTTCTGTAAATTTCAGCTACAGTGGCTGCAGCCTGCCTTTGATGTGTGTAATCTGTACATTTTAGTGCTCCAGGAAAGTGCCTGATTGACAAGTTCTACATCCAATGCCCAGAAAACACATCCTGCACAGGCACAGTGAAGCGTAGAGTTGAACAATTTTCCAGTGAGTTCCGTCAAAGTAAATAAACCAACCTAGAGGGTCAGGATTGAGCCTCCTTTTTTCATGACATGGCTTTTGAGTGTCCTTGGGAATGGTCTGTATTTGTTTTCATTTGAAACTGGGTAACTGCTTTAAATAGTAATTTACCTCTCAGAGGAAGAACTTGGCCTGTATGACATTTGACCTTGAGGATGCTTTCTGTTTTAAAGTACTTCTGTCCATAAAAACAGACTCCTTGAGTGAGGTTACCCATACTCATATATACATATATCCAAGACACGGCCAATTTCTAGTTCCTTCCTTAACTATGTCTTGCTTGTATGGCTATGCTTAAACTCAGAATTAACAATAACGGGAGTGAATTCAGATGGTAGAGAGAGCCAGTGCAAATAGTTTAGGCTACAAAATTGTCATCTGGCTCCACCAAACACTTTTCTTTGGCAGAAAAGAAAAGCTGATTTGCCTTATCTGAATTTGACTTAAAGGTCCTACAATCCCGCTCTGCCAATTAACGGATCTCAAGTCCACTTGCCTTAGGTTAAATTGGCAGAAAGCAAGGGACAGAGATAAACTACTATCCTATGAGGTTAGATGGTAATTTTTGACTGCCAGTTCTGATAACCACAGACTCCCAAATATATTTTGAAATGTATTTGAATTACCCAGATATTTGATTTTTGCAGTTCAAATTACTGGGATAATTTTTACATTGTTTTACTTTGTATCTTACAGTGGCTAAGTCAGACAGACCTTGTTGAAGCTCTAGCTCTCTCACTGTTAGCCCTCCCTGTCCTGCACCTTTGCAGTTGCCTCCTAACAAGTATCTGGCTTTCTTTTTTTTTTTTTTGAGACAGTCTCCCATTGTTGCCCAGGCTGGACTGCGGTGGTGTGAACTCAGCTCACTGCAACCTCTGCCTGCCTGGTTCAAGTGATTCTCGTGCCTCAGCCTCCTGAGTCATTGGGACTACAGGTGTGCACCATGACACTCGGCTTTTTGTATTTTTAGTAGAGACAGGGTTTTGCCATGTTGGCCAGGCTGGTGAACTCCTGACCTCAAGCAATCCACCCGCCTTGACCTCTCAAAGTGCTCTGGCGTCTATTGCTGGGTTCCAAGCATGCCCCACAATAGTCCATGCCTCATAGAGCAGCCAAAGTCATCCTTCAACATTTCCTACTTGTGGCTTCCAAGTCCCTACGTAAACTGTTTCCATGCTTCCTCTTGCTTACTGCTCTCTAGCACCACTGACTCTCCAACTGTTCCTTCAGAGTGCAAAACATGCATGCACACGTACACACACCACCCCCCCCCCGCCCCCCCCCACACACACTATACACCTCAGTCCTTGTTCCCTCTTCCCAGAAGCTCCTGGCCAGGTAGATGTTCACAGGGCTCACTGCCTGACTTCATTCGGGTTCTGCTTAGATAGCCCCTTCTTAGAGTTTGTTATCTTAAAAAATAGCCATCCCCCCAAACCTTCTGCCTTCACTCCAATTCCGGTCACCCTCCATTTTTTTAATGGACTTCATCTTCTTTTACTGTCACTGCCTGACCTATTTTTTATACTTACTTACTATACTTATTAGCTTTCTCTCCCACTGGTTCATAAGTTCCATGAGGGTAGGGACTTTGCTTTGTTTTATCCTCACTGCCTGTGGCAGCTCTTGGTGCATAGAAAATACAAGGTGTGTAGAAAAATAAATTAATATGCCTTTGACAACCTCAGGTTTCTTATCTGGAATACCTCCCTTATGGAAGATTACAAATAATTGATATAAAACTACCTGGCATACAGTAGATACACTCAGTAGGTGATACTATAATTATGTAGATCAGCACTGCCAAATGAAATATAATGCAAGTCACATATGTAATTTTATTTAACCCAGATGTTGAAATTATTACCATTTTAATATATAATCATTATTAAAACTTACTAATGAAAGATTTTACGTTCTTTTTTCATGTTAAGTCTTTGAAATCCAGTGCAGTTTACTTACAGCACCATTCAGCTCTTTTTTTTTTTTTTTTTTTTGAGACAGAGTCTCACTCTGTACCAGGGGCTGGAGGGCAGTGGGATCTCAGCTCACTGCAAATGGCCCCGCGTGCCGGGATTGCATGGCCATTCTCCCGCGTGCTTCAGCCTCCCAAGTAGCTGGACTACAGGCGCCCGCCACCGTGCGCCGGCTAATTGTTTTTGGGTATTTTTAGTAGAGACGGGGGTTCACATGTTAGCCATGGATGGCCTCGATCTCCTGACCTCGTGATCCGGCCCACCTTGGGCCTCGCAAAGTGCTGGGGTATTACAAGCGTGAGCCACCGCCCAGCAAACTTACAGCACATTCAGTTCTAACTGGCCAGCATGTTGGTGCTTGAGAGTATAGCTAGAGCTACTGTATGCAGTTATCCAACTCTTTAATGGACAAGTCTTTGTCAGATTCATGCAGTTTGTAACCCCGTATGATGCCTTAACATTTTCCCTCAAAACAGTAGGTGATCAAAAAAGTGTATCAAATCGTGCCGGGCGCGGTCGGCTCACAGCTTGTAATCCCAGCACTGTGTGGGAGGCCGAGGACGGGCGGATCACGAGGTCAGGAGATCGAACCATCCTGGCTAACGCGGTGAAACGGCCCGTCTCTAGTAAAGAATAGAAAAAACTAGGCCCGGGCGAGGGTTGCGGGGGCGCGTGTTAGTCCGGTTACGGTCGGGAGGCTGGGGCAGGAGAATGCGTAAACCCGGAACGGGAGCTTGCAGTGAGCTACAGGACTCCGCCACTGCACTCCAGCGGGCTGGCGACAGAGCGACGACTCCGTTCTCAAAAAAAAAGAAAAAAAAAAAAAATGTATCAATATCATAACAATATATTGTTATATACTATTTTTCATGGCAAATTCAGACTTTCAACTTATTGGAGGGTGAAATAAGTCTTGGTGAAGTAGCTTGAGATTATAATCATTTTAAGTATATTTTAAGAGTGCATTGCCCATAACAGAGGTGTGCAATGAATAGTTGTCGTTCTCATGTGTTGCTGAGTTAAGTACTTTTCTACATTATAAATAATAGATTTATCATTGAGCTTCAGGAAATACATAAGTTGAAGGAAATTTCTGTATCATATTCTCTAGAATAACTTTATCCTCCCTGTAAAACTGCCAAACCTGCAGTTCTGTAAGAGTCATCCAGGATCAAAGGTTTCTCCAGAGATGTATACCATGGAGAGTGCCTACTCCCACTGCAGATTTCATTTTCAGGTACAATTCCTGAACTGCTTCTTGGTACACATGCGCCGGATATAATGGTAAGTCTATTCTGTCCTATACCTTGAGTTTTCACTAAAATACTTTAATAAGGCATTAGCCTTAGGTCTAGCAAATGCTTTTAGTTGCAAAAATCATCCCTCTCCATTTCAGAGATTTAAACCTGATGCAATAAGAGGAGAAAGATGAACAAAAGAGTAAGGTCATTTTCTCGAAGAAATGGGTAAAGACTCTTTTGTTGAGAGATGTACCTCTAAAGCCGTGATGTGTTTTTATGGAAGAGAAGTCTTACATAAACATACTATCCTTTACTGTGACTTTAAAAATGACCCATAGGCCAGGCACAGTGGCTCACACCTGTAATCCCAGCATTTTGGGAGGCCAAGGCAGGAGGATCACCTGAGGTCAGGAGTTCGAGACCAGCCTGGCCCACATGATGAAACCCTGTCTCTACTGAAAATACAAAAATTAACTGGTCGTGGTGGCGGGTGCCTGTAATCTCAGCTACTCAGGAGGCTGAGGCAGGAGAATTGCTTGAACCCAGGAGGAGGAGGTTGCAGTGAACTGAGATCGTGCCATTGCACTGCAGCCTGGGTGACAAGAGCAAAACTCCATCTCAAGAAAAAAAATAAAAATAAAAATGAACCATAGATTTTCATTGAAGTACAGAGAGTAGGCTGGGCACAATGGTTCACACCTGTCATCCCAGCACTTTGGAATCAAGGCAAGAGGATTGCTTGAAGCCAGGAATTCAAGACCAGCCTGGCCAACATAGCAAGACCCCATCTCTACAAATAAAATAAATTAGCTGGATGTGGTGGTGTGTGCCAGTAGTTCCAGCTAGTCAGGAGGCTTAAGGCAAGAAGAGCACTTGAGCCCAGGAGTTTGAGACTTCAGTGAGCTGTAATCATGCCACTGCACTCTTGCCTGGGCATCAGAGTGAGATCCTACCTCAAGAAAAAGAAGAAGGAGAAGAAAAGAAGGAGGAAGAGAAGAGGAGGAGAAGAGGAAGAAGAAGAAAGAGTTGGAGGAGGAGGGAAGAAGAAGGAGAAAAAAGAGGAAGAGGAGAAGAGGAAGAAAAAAGAGGAGGAGGGAAGAGAAGAAGGAGAAAAAGGAAGAAAAGAGGAAAAAAGGAGGAGGGAAGAGAAGGAAGAAGAAAAAGGAGAGAAAGAGGAAAGGAAGAGGAGGAAAGGAAGCACAAGGAAGAGGAGAAGAGGATGGAAAATAAGAAAAGAAGGAGGAAGGAAGAAGGAGAAAAAAGAGAAAGGAAGAGGAGAAGAGGAAGAAGAGTAAGAGGAGAAGAGGAAGAAGAAGGAGAAGAAAACGGAGGGAGGAAGAGAAGGAAGAAGGAGGAAAAGAAAGAGGAAGAGGAGAAGAGGAAGAAGAAAAAGGAGGAGGAAGAGGAAAAGAAAAAGAACAAGAAAAGGGGAGGAGGAGGGAAGAAAAGGAAGAAGAGAAAAGAAGTTGAGAAAGAAGAAAAGGAAGAGGAGAAGAGAAGAGGAGGGAAGAGAAGGAAGAAGGAGAAAAAGAGGAAGAAGAGAAGAGGAAAAAGGAGAAGAGAAGGAAGAAGAAAAAGAGAAAGAAGAAAGGAAGAGGAGGAAAGGAAGCACAAGGAAGAGGAGAAGAGGACGGAAAATAAGAAGAAAAGAAGGAGGAGGAGGAAGGAAGAGAAGGAAGAAGAAAAAAGAGAAAGAAAGGAAGAGGAGAAGAGGAAGAAGAGGAAGAGGAGAAGAGGAAGAAGGAGAAGAAAACGGAGGGAGGAAGAGAAGGAAGAAGGAGGAAAAGAAGAAAGAGGAAGAGGAGAAGAGGAAGAAGAAAAAGGAGGAAGAGGAAAAGAGAAAAAGAAGAAAAGGAGGAGGAGGGAAGAGAAGGAAGAAGGAGGAGAAAAAGAAGTTGAGAAAGAAGAAAAAGGAAGAGGAAGAAAGGAGGAGGGAAGAGAAGGAAGAAGGGGAAAAGAAGAGAAAGAGGAAGAGAAGAGGAAGAAGAAGAGGAAGAGGAGGAGTAAGAGGAGAAGAGGAAGAAAAAGGAGAAGAAAACCAGGAGGGAAGAGAAGGAAGAAGGAGAAAAAGAAGGAAAGAAAGAGGAGAAGAGGAACAAGAAGAAGACAAAGAGGAAGAAAAGAAGCTTTTATAACTTTGAAAAACTTGGAAAGGTCTGGCTGTGGATTTGTGAAATTCTAATATAGCTTGATGGTGAAATATCACACACCTTTGATAATGATGCTCAATTATTTTTATTCCTATAAAGATATTAGTGATACATTGCTAAGTTAAAAAAAGAGAGTTATAAGAGAATAAGTGCAATCATGCCTCATTTAAAAAAGTTTGTCTACAGATCATTTATTAGCATGTAAATGCTATGAGCAGGAGCACTGTCTTGTTTAGCACAGTATATCTGATGTCTAGAACAATTCCTGGCACAAAGTAGGCACTTAGTCAATATCTGTTGACTATATCTGGAAGGATAGACAGTAAGATACTAATAGTGGTTTTCTCTGAATAGTGGAGATTTTTATTGTGATTTTTATTTTTTGTACTTTTAGAAATTTCTTTTTTTTTGTTGTTTTCTTTGAGGCAGTCTCACTCGGTCACCCAGGCTGGAGTGTGGTGGCACAATCTCAGCTCACTGTAACTTCCGCCTCCCAGGTTCAAGCAATTCTCCTGCCTCAGCCTCCTGATTAGCTGGGATTACAGACGTGCGCCACCATGCCTGGCTAATTTTTGTATTTTTAGTAGAGACAGGGTTTCACCATGTCGACCAGGCTGCTGGTATCAAACTCCTGACTTCAGGTGATCCACCCACCTTGGCCTCCCAAAATGCTGGGATTACAGGCGTGAGACACCGCACCTGGCCGTATTTGGAAAATTTCATATGCAATGTACCAACATTATTAAAATAATAAAATATAATTTTAAATGTTATGTGATAAAATTATTTTAAAAAGTGAAAGAGCTGTCCTGGGTAATTTTGACAACAACAAAAATTAGTAAATCACAAAGGAAGAGTATGAGGAACTGGGGGCAGTGTTGGAGCCACTGCATCATAGCAGACACAATTTCAGGGCCACCTGCTGGTCACTCAAAGGTCAATACAAAAGGGCTTTGACAGTTTATAGCAAGCTTGTCCAACCCATGGCCCACAGCCCACATATGGCCCAGGACAACTTTGAATGCAGCCGAATATGAATTTGTAAACTTTCTTAAAACATTATGATTTATTTTATTTTTTAGCTCATCAGCTATTAGTATCTTTTATGTGTGGCCCAAAACAATTATTCTTCCACTGTGGCCCAGGGAAGCCAAAAGATTGGACACCCCTGGTTTATAACAATCAGAAAGATGGGCTGTTTTTTTGTTTTTTTTTTTAAGGTAAAATTTGAACACAATGAGATGTGTAGGTCTCAAGTGTACAAATCAACACGTGTGTGTGTGTGTTTTTTAATCAGGCAGCCCTCAGAGTCACAGGTGATTCTGAAAGACTCTCCAGTGTGTTTTGGTTAATATATACACCTGTGAAACTATCATTCCATCACAATATAGAACATTTCAGTCATCCTGGAAATTTCCCCTATGGGATGAACTTATTTCCAAGCTTAAGCTACATTTTTGGTGAAATGTCATTTGTTGGTAGTTTGTGGTTTTCTTACTGGTTACTTTGGATATATTCCTTAACTCTATAATTTATTTTCTCTATCTGAACAACTTGTCACCTTAAGAGTATGCCTTTCTAGAAAACATGCCAATACTGTAATGTACTTAACAGGAAGGAGAGAAATGGAACTCAGGTTATTGGATTGGCTATCAAAGTGCTGAATTGAAACAATGACCAAGTAAATTGCATGAAATAATTTGTATTATAAACTGTTTTTCATTGTAGTAAATGAAATGTCTGTGGTCTAAGCAGACTGACAGTCAGAAGAGGTCTTGGTTTGCTTCAGACATGGATGTTTGGGAAAGGGTACTAGGGGAGCAAGTGACTAAGGACCTGATGGGGTGATTTCCAGAGGCAGCTTGCCAGAAACTTGGGAGCATGAAGCTCTTTGGTGGGTGCAGAAGCACAGGAGAGCAACACAGTGGATTTGTGCCTGCCCCCTGCACATACCTTCTAGGCTTAGCATTCCTCTGGCCTCTGTCGGCTCTCGTCCACTGCATACATGCAGTTGAACACAGCAAACAAAAACATCTTTTGGCTGTGGCACAATATTGTACTTACTGTAAAAAAGATAGCATTTCCTGAATTTCTTTTATGGGAAGTGTTAAAAAATGCAGATAGGATGTAGTCTGATGTTTTCCCCCCTTATTGTGAAATAGCTGAAGTTCATTTCTCTTTTTCTCTCTTTCTCTCTCTCTGTCTCTCTCTCTTGTTCTCTTTCTCTTTCCTCTGTTTCTGAGGTGAAGATAAACCTCAACTTCCAGGAAGGGAAAAATTTAACTTAAATATGGGTTCAAAGGTCCATGCCAAAACAATGTGATCAATACATAGGTTAAAATTGTCCTAAGGAGGACTATGGAATGGATTGCAACATGGTTCAGGTCAGATGATTTCTGGGATTACTAGCCTGGTAGTCCAAAAAGACATTGCATGCTGTGAGGGAAATAAAAACAATAATGCGAAAACAACATTAAGGATCTACTCCAAGTATGGCCCACAAAACACTCCTGAGCTGCTTGCTCTTGCGCCACTGTGCATTTCATCCCTCCCCCTCTCTTCATGGATCCTGCAGCATGTGGGGTGTGAAATCACTTGAGAAACTGTTTCTGCTGGTTTGCTATGAGAATTTCATAGTTTGACCCCTGAAAATGAAGGGAATTAGAATTGATAGGAAGGATGATTTGGTGCCCAAAGTGGTGAATTGGTGCCAGAAGGTCACTTAGTAAGAAATGCCTTTGCTTGGTGGCTGTGTAAGTTAGAAATAAGTGAGCTGAAAATTAAAGTAAAAAAGGTTAATTTCTATGAGAATATCAGTTGGACAGAAAGCAATTAGATAAGGTGTAATCTAAGAAGTAAAGCAGGAGAGTTTACTTAATAACTAAATATTTACTTTTATCTCTTTCCCTCACTTGTAAACCAAGATAGGCCTGTTTGTTTTCTATACAAGAGCTAATGCTCTATGATTAATTATATTCATTATTCCAATAATAGCAACAATGAACTTTAAATGAAAATCATTGTCATTATATCTATTTATTTCTTGATTGCTAAAATTGAAAAAATATTGAAAATCAAATGGACATTGTACATTACTTACTATTTTGCTTACTGTGGATGATTAAAAAAAAAACCTATTCTGTTTCACTTAATGCTTCAAGTAAATTACATTTTCTGCCTCTCACATTTGAATACAAGGCTGTTATCTTAGGGCTCCCAACACTGTGGAAGAAACATTTCATGGGAGTAACTCTATTTCAGCTGTAATGTCTCTTTCTGCTTCTTTTTTATTGAAGAAAAAAAAGAAGAAAAAGAAAAGAAAAAGAAATAAAGCAATAATAATTATATTTCTAGCCCAGAAATATGATCCTTTGAATAAAATGCTGCCCTGACTTTCAGTTAATCAGAAGATGAGTGATACCCTATTTCTTTATAGTTTCTTCTAGTCTGAGTGGGATGAAAGAGGAATTTGCAATCAAATAAGAGTGGTATTGCAGACATTACAACTAATTTATATAGTTAAGAACTCAGAATTGTATCCAGATCTGACCAGGAACATGACACAAGATTTAATTTAAAAGGAAAAAGGGGGCAATTTCTTTTTTTATTTTGGTAACTCAATTTACATTGTGCTGTGACTCAGTAATTATGCTGCAAGCCTCACTGTGAACACTGATGAATTGACTTTGTGTCCATCTATTATGTTGACACTGGATTAAAATAGAACTAACTCCATCATTCAGGTTGGAGATAGTTCAGAAGTATTGCTTGCTCTCTTTTTCCTTCTACTGTCTCCTTTTTCTCATCTTCCAGATTATTGGTGCCTCACCAGAAGGGAACAGAGGAGAGACTTACTGACTTACATAAAACATTCATTAACTTACCATAGAGACTACATATGCAGAATATCCATCATATATAACCCACATACTGTAGTATGTAGCCAATATTTTGTTCATGTGAAAAGTAGAGAATTGCACCAATCATTTAAATAACTTAGGTAAAACACTGTTGAAGAAAAACTTTATTTAGACCCAAATTAGTCAATCAATTAATTCAAACAGAGCTAATATTCAATCATGCTTTATTTTGTCAAGGAAATAATTAGATATTTCTTTAGGTTCCAAGCAGTACCGAAATCATAGGCAAAAAGGAGGTAGCAAATGAACATACATTCCTCCTCTGCCTTCTTTTTGGAACACATTCCAGACATGGTTTTTGCCCCAGCTCTCCACCGAAACTGCTAAATCTGATGGTCAGTTCTCGTCCCCCTTATTTGACCCATCATCAGCATTTGACACAGTTGATTACAGTTTCTTCAGACACTTTCTTCCCTTACTTCCAGGATGCCACCAGCTTTGGTTCTTTCCAGATCTCCTGGGCTATTCGTTAGTCTCCTCTGCTTGTTTTGTCTTCCTGACCTCTATGTAGTTGGTGGAGCACCCCTACAGCTCAGTCTCTCACTCCCTTCTCTTTTCTATCTAATTCATTTCCTGATGGGCTTGTCCAGTCTCATGCCTCTCAATATACTATACATGCTAACAACTTTAAGTTATATCTTTGGCATAGACCTAGCCCCAGATTTACAGATTTACATATTCCAGCTGCCTACAAACCTCTATTTGATGTCTAATAGGTATGTGAAACTCAACATGTTCAAAACCCAACTTATGATCTTACCCCAAATCTGTTCCTTCATAGTCTTCTCTGTCTCAGGAAATGGCAGATCTATTATTTCAGTTGCTCATGCCAAAAGCCATAGAGCCATCCTCACCATTCTCTTTCTCTCACTCCCCACATCCAATCTATCTACAAATTCTTTTGCTGTTGTTCTTGTTGTTGTTGTTTCTGAGACAGAGTCTTGCTCTGTTGTCCAGGCTGGAGTGCCGTGGCACAATCTCTGCTTACTGCAACCTTTGCCTCCCAGGTTCAAACGATTCTCCTGCCTCAGCCTCCTGAGTAGCTGGGATTACAGGCACCACGCCCAGCTATTTTTTTTTTTTTATTATTATACTTTAAGTTCTAGGGTACATGTGCATAACATGCAGGTTTGTTACATATGTATACTTGTGCCATGTTGGTGTGCTGCACCCATCAACTCGTCAGCACCCATCAATTCATTATTTATATCATGTATAACTCCCCAATGCACTCCCTCCCCGCCCCCCATGATAGGCCCCAGTGTGTGATGTTCCCCTTCCCAAGTCCAACTTTCCTCATTGTTCACTTCCCACCTATGAGTGAGAACAC
>NW_016815257.1:0-1460 GCF_001698545.2 Rhinopithecus bieti
ATGTTAGTCTTTTACATTTGAGTGAAAGTATGATTAAACACTACTGAATTATTTTCCACCTTCTGGGTCAAAGAATTGCCTGCGCAAGAATAGTTCCAAAATATATTTCAAAACAAGCTAAAATATATGCCAGTAGCCATCTTTTGAGATATTCTCAGAACTATCTTAACCGTGCTTATTGCCAAATCAAAGATTAAAGTATGCTAATACATACAAAAGTATCACACAAGTTCAGTTCTCCACGTCCTAAATAAGTACTCAGTGAATCTGAGCAGAAAGATGGGAAGCTTCCCCACTTTCTTTCAGTGGTTAGTTATCTCAGTTGGTGATTTTTTTTTTTTTGCAGGCTTATTTATTATTTATTTTTCTTCTTGTTCATAAAAATACTATATTGCAAGGTAAAATGTACAAATAATTTTCAAAAGGGGCAAATAGGCCAGGTATTGTGCCTCACACTTGTAATCTCAGCACCTTGAGAGGCCGAGACAGGAGAATCCCTTTATTCCAGGAGTTCAAGACCAGACTGGGCAATATAGGGAGATTCTGTCTCTACAAATTAAAAAATAATAAATATTAGCCAACCACAGTGGCCTGTGACTGTGGTCCCAGCTACTCAGGAGACTCAGGTGGGAGGATAGCTTGAGCCCAGGAGGTTGAGGCAGCAGGAGCTGCAGTGAGCCATGATTATACCACTGCACTCTGGCCTGGGTAGCAGAGTGAGACCTTGTAAAAAAAAAAAAGAAGATGAAGAAGAAGAAGAAGAAGAAGAAGAAGAAGAAGAAGAAGAAGAAGAAGAAGAAGAGGAGGGAGCAAATAACAGGCAATAAATGAGAAACAAAGAAAATAGGAGCGAGGAATGAGCATGTACAATGGAATCAGGGATAAGACTTAAACATAATAACAATTTACTATAAAGCTTTTTCTTATGTATACGAAGATATTGGTAATAGATGGTAATTTGAGATAGTCATGGCTTTTTTTCACATATGAATGGGGCTGTAATTTGCAGATTTAATCTCAACTGTAATAGATGCTCACAAATTTATTCTGATTGTTATGCCAGGGTCATTCTGACATTAATTGAGAGAGTTTTTCTCTTTTTAATGGCATATGCAGAAGCGGAGACAGAACAAGAAGAAAGCCTCCAAATATTTTAACTTTCTGGATGTTTTTTATCGTGTTCACATTTGTGGGTAAAGAATAACTAGCAATGGTTTTCCTTTAGGAAAGCACAAGACATCATATGATGAACCTTTGAGTGGTGAAGTCTTTGCAAACTCTCTTAAATCTAATGACTCCTGGGTGCAACTATACTTTGTCATATGAAAAGAAAAGTTACTTTTTTCTCTGGTGTCTGTTGATATCTTTGAAGTGAGTTTGTGTCTTTTTTTCCCTCGAAGCCCCACTTAAATCAGCTTCCCAGAGATTTTGGAGCCAAAAAAAAAAGACTTGAAAGAAAA
>NW_016815258.1:0-2404 GCF_001698545.2 Rhinopithecus bieti
CCCCACCGCCTCAGTCCCACTGCCTTCCTCATCCCAAATACTGTATGAATCAAGACAGTGATTCCAAACAATTAGATTTCTCCTTCCCAGGGCTTCCCTGTGGCCTGAAAATGCAGCGCCACCGGGGATACTGGCGCCTCCCGCAGCAAAAGTCACCGCCTCCCCGGGAGTCCTGGCTGGAGGTTTCTCTCCGGCGCAAATGCCACGGTGTTGGCTCTTGCGCGGCCCTCTCGCCTTCTCCAACAAAAACAGACAGGCTTGGCGACCCGCCGGAGTCTCCCTCTACCTGTCCGACCGCCCCGTCACGCCTGCGGACGGCTCTGGGCAGGCGGCATGGACGAGGTCCGGCAGGAGTCACCCACACAAAGGCGCCTTGTGCCTCTGCGCTCGGGTCCCCGAGTCGCCCGGCACCGCACCCGGGCCAGGCAGGGAGAGCGCCCCCCGGACCGAGTGCCGAGTCCCGAGATCGACATCACCAGACCTCAACCTCCACAGAAAGGCCACCCCTACTCCCTGGTTTAAGGATGGGGCTCCCCTCGGCTTGCCACAATCCGCACCCCGTAAAGGAAGAGCTCGGAGCAGGTATGAGAGATACGGGCGCACAGGCCACTCGGCAGAAGTTTGCATTGTCACCGGGCTGTGCCCTCACCGCTTCTCGCCGGGAGGAAGGGCCAAGCACCCCCTTCCCCAGTTCCCCGGGGGCCCAACCATCCCCGAGGCTGGAGGACTCCGGATACTCCCCCCGCAAGGCCCGCGCACCTCTAGTCCAGTCCACCACTTGTTTGGGGCTCCACTTGGTCACGGGTTCCATGGTAAACGGCTTCGCCTCTCGCTGGGTTGGAGAGTAGGAGATAAAGTGTTGCTGCCTGTGCTCCGGTGCCCCTTCCCGGGAGGGCGCGCCCGCGGCTGCTCCCTGCGCCCAAGCGATTTCGTCAAGGCTGCATGGCCGCGGTCAGCGGGTCGTCCCAGCGCAGCTCCGCCAGGGGAGCCTGGCCCTCTCCCTCCAGCTGCCACAGTCCAGCTGCAGCTCCTCCTTCCCCCGCCGCCGCCGGGATCCCGGGCACAGCTGCTGCTCCTGGGCGACGGCAGCTGCAGGCACGCCGGGCTGCGACCCCAGACCCCTGGCCTCGGCTCGGCACGGGAGCCTCCCGGCCCGTGACCACTTCCTTAGTTCTCCTGAGGCGCGATCGTCTCTCCCTCGGCCCGTCTTCTCGCCGGCTGGTTCCCCGGGGTCCCCGCTCCGCGTGCGCTGGCGTCCCGGAGCCTTCCCGGCGCAGGTCCCACCTCCTGCGCCGCCCTCCCGTGCCGCACTGGCAGGGAAGAGCGCAGAGCGTGCGCGCTGGGGTTGCAAAGTTTCAGCTCCGGTCACTGCAAACCGAATAAAAGAGAGGGCGGGGCCCAGGGGCCAGGGAAACTCGTGGGAGGGGGCGGGTCCGCCCAAAGCGGCCGACTCCGGTTACTTTCCCTCTCTAAGCCGGTCTGGCTCACACCCGCAGCGTCCTGGGCCCTGCTTTCCTTTTCAAGGGGCGGGTTGTAGATCGCGCGCGCACCCTGGAGAGCCCGCTGGCTTGTGTGAGGCCCTGGCCCTGTGGGTAGCAGAACACTCTGTCTCGCTGTGAGCAACAATACACTAAAAAAAAAAAAAAAAAAAAAAGTAAGATCTGCATGTTCTGTTCATTTCAAATGCTTTATGTCGTAATACTACTCTGCCATTAAGCCGTCATTCTAAATTTATTAAAGTAGAACAATTTTTTTTTAGATGGAGTCTCCCTCTGTCGCCCAGGCTGGAGTGCAGTGGCACGATCTCGGCTCACTGCAGCCTCTGCCTCCCAGGTTCCAGCGATTCTCCCGCCTCAGCATCCCGAGTAGCTGGGATTACAGGCCCCCGCCACCACGCCCGGCTAATTTTTGTATTTTTAGTAGAGACGGGGTTTCACCATGTTGGCCAGACTGGTCTCGAAATCCTGACCTGAGGTGATCCGCCCGCATCGGCCTCCCGAAGTGCTGAGATTACAGGCCTGAGCCACCGCGCCAGGCCAGAACAATTTTTTTTCATTTATATGTTGACTGAAATCGTAACAATGTAACTCTTTTAATGCTATTGCTATGAAATTTCAACTTTGCGACTAAAATTAGATTGATGGCTTTTAGCGTTATATTTTGCTATATTATAATTTCATATTTGCAGCGTGAGCTAATGCTCCTTTGGATTAGTCATTAACCGTGAGAGGAAAGTTGTTAGCCAACAACAACAAAAAAATAGCTCGTGCACAATTTCAGCGCCTGGCAGGGGGAGGGCCCTTCCATATTCATGGCTCCAACTGGGGCCAGAGTTAACGCTAAACTGGGGGAAAATCTAATTTGAATGCCTGCCTGTCCTTCCAGTTCTCCCTGCATCCTAACC
>NW_016815259.1:0-9481 GCF_001698545.2 Rhinopithecus bieti
TTAGGGATATGCTTTCTGTAAACAGTAGACGAAAAAAGAATGTATAGTCAGGTAATGGAGACACTGTTGAAATACGAGAGATTTCAACATGCTTCAATATACTTTTCTAGAAAAGTGTAGCTGTAGATCAGAAATATGAGGTCAAGGGAAATTTATTTCTCATCTCACATGGAGAACACTAAGAAGTGTTACAGGAAAGGGAAAATAAACATAAGATCCAACAGTAAGTCCTTGAGAAGACAGAAAGAAGGAAGGGAACAGCACTGATGTTTTATGCTGCATGGTTTAAATGTTCAGATTTTCATATTCATATTTTTTACTTCCATGTTACTCTTTAGAAAACTGAATTTGAAGACTTCTGGTAATGTCTGGATGTGAAATTTATTTAGACACTGGTTAAGCAGGTTACATATGGGTCAGGATATTGGAGCATATATATTTTGATTCTAGAGAATGTATTTAGATTTTAGGTATTTAGACTAAGTATTTAGAGTTCTAAGGTTTGACATGGGGTAACAAATTTTCTCATTACCTATATAAAAATACCAAATGATAAGACAAATATCCCAAACATAATACAAACCACTTTCAGAAAAAATTAAAATTCGCAGCTGGGAGCTTTCTCCTCTAGCTTATTTTTCTACATCTCCCTCTACACCAGCCCCATTCTACAACTTTGCCATGTGGTAATGAATATTACTAGTTAGTGTAAGGAGTGAGTAAACTGGGAAAGTATTTCAACTACCTTTGACCACATAAGCTACCTGGGCAAATTTTTCTCTGTGAGTTAAATGTGAGTGGGGACATTAACTTATTTCATTACACTGGGACGTGTCCTCTGTCAATCCGATCCTGTCAAACAATTTAATAATACAGGTTAGCCTACTTCAAGATATATAGTGTTGGAGGCAGGGATCTCAGTAGCCTTAGAACATAATTTCACATTACTGAAAGAATAAATTCCAAATAAACTAACATCATGTCAAAGGTTCCTGCAGCAAAGACCTGCATGTTCTGCCACTGTCTAATGTTCTAACATATTGCAATGCCTTAATGTTTCCAGGCATAAATGTCTGCAAATATTAAGATCCTCAACTTCTAAATATATAGTTTTCTAAGGGTAAAACATACCTATTTTAAAATATAATTGCCCTGAAAGGGAGATCTGCCATTTTTCACTTCTCTCTGCAAATTTTCCTGTCTAATTGTACAAACAATGGCTTGTCTTTTGCCCATTTTTATTTTTTTTAACCAATAGGGTGATAGTTATGTGCTGATTTGCTAATGAGAGTATGGACTATGCTTGTTTTTCTTGCTTACTTATTAATACTGCCTATGTGTATTCCTTATTTGGATGATAAACTATATAGTCACTCTAACTACGGTGCTTTGCCCTGGAAAGCAACCCTGAGACAACCTCAGAGAGAAACAGAGGTGCTAAAATTGGTATTGCAAAAGTGAATGGCATTAATGGCTGGGTAATAAATCCTTTTGTTCAGGTTTCCCATTATTTACTTTCAACACAATGAAGGGAAAAACTAATACAGTTGTCAGATGACAGATTATTAAAAATAATTTTGAAGATAGATAGCTATGTAATTTGGGCCATATAACTATTAAGAAGTGCAAAGAGCCGAGAAACCTTGCCATAATAAAACAGCTTCCATTACCATCTGTTTTTGTGATCACATTTTCTCGGCATCTACCTAAAAAAAAAAAGAATGTAGGAATAAAATTGGTGAGTACTGTCTCATTCAAGTAACAAATACAGCAATACTTCATTTTGTTGTGCTTCACTTTATTGTGCTTTGCAGATACTGTGTTTTCTGCAAATTGAAGGTTGGTGGCAACCCTGCACTGTACAAGTCTATTGACACCGTTTTTTCTATAGCATATATTCACTTTCTCTCTGATGCACTTTGGTAATTTTCACAATATTTTTAACTTTTTCATTATTATATCTATTACGGTAATGTGGGATCAGTGATATTGGGTGTTATGATTATGATTGTTTCAGGGAGACATGAATCCAGCCCATATAAAAAAGCAAACTTAATAGAAAAATATGTGTATTCCAACTGCTCCACTGGCCAGTCACTAATCTCTCTCCTTTTTATTGGACCTCTTTATTCCCTGAGACACAATGATACTGAAATTAAGCCAATCAATAACTCTGCGGTAGTCTGTAAGTGTTCACGTGAAAGGTTCTCACTTTAAACCAAAAGCTAGAAATTATTAAACATTGTGAGAAAGTCATGTCAGAAGCTAAAACTAAGCCTCTTGAACCAGTTGGCCAAGTTGTGAATGGGAATAAAAGATTCTTGAAGAAAATTAAAAGTCTTGTTCTAGTGAACCCATGAATTATAAGAAAGCAAAAAAGTCTTACTGATAGTAAAGGGAAAGTTTTAGTGGTCTGGACAGAAGATCAAACCAGCCACACCATGCCTTTATGCCAAAGCAAAATCTTCAGTTCTATCCTCCTCAATTCTATGAATTATCATAGAATCGATCCCCCTCAATTCTATGAGGGCAGAAAGAGATGAGGAAGCTGCAGAGAAAAGTCAGAAGCTAGCAGAGTTGGTTCATGAGGTTTAAGGAGAGAAGCCATTTCCATAACATAACAGTGCAAGGTGAAGCAGCAAGTTATTCAGAAAATCTAACAGATCATTGATAAAAATGATGCACTAAACACTTTTTTTGGAATTTTAAATATTTCATTATGATACATATATGACAGTTGTATATGTTTATAGGGCACATGTGATGTTTTGGTATGGGCATACAATGTAATGATTGAATCACGGTAACTGAAGTCTATCACTTCAAAAATTTATCATTTCCTTGTGTTAGGAACATTCCAATTCTAACTCTTTCAGATATTTTAAAATATACAATAAATTTCTATTAACTATCGCCACCCTGTTGTACTACTGAATACTAGATTTAATTGACTCTACCTAACTCTACTTTTCTACTCATTAACCATCCCCACTTTATCCCATTCTTCCTACTGTTCTTTCCAGCCTCTCATAATCATCATTGTACTTCCAATTTCTATGAGTTTTTTTTTCTACTTCTCACATGAGTGAAAACACATGATATTTGTCTGTCTGTGCCTGTCTTCTTTCATATAACATAATGTCCTCCAATTCCATCCATGTTATACAAATGAGAAAATTTAATTTTTTATGGTGAATAATATTCTATTGTGTATCTGGATCATATTTTCTTTTTCTTTTACCATTGATGAACACTTAGGCTGATTTCAAATCTTGGTTATTGTGAACAGTGCTGAAATCAACATGGAACTGAAGATATCTCTACAATACACTGATTTCCTTTCTTTTGGGTATGTACCCCATAGTAGAATTGCTGGATCATGTAGTAGTTCTAATTTTTAGTTCTTTGAGGAACCTCCATACTGTTCTCCAAGGTGGCCATACTAATTTATACTCCCACCAACAACCTCTTTTCCACAAGAAGAGGACTCCCCATTCTCCACATCCTTGTTAGCACTGGTTATTTTCCATGTTTTCGACAAAAGCCATTTTAACTGGGGTGCGATGATATCTCATTGTGTAATAATTTTGATTTGCATTTCTCTGATTATTAGTGATATTGAGCATTTGTTATATACTTGGTCATTTGTATATCTTATATTCACATCTTTTGCCCATTTTTAATCAGATTATTTTCTATAGAGTTGTTTGAGCTCCTTATATATGCTAGTTATTAATTCCTTGTCAAATGGGTAGTTTGCAAATATTTTCTCCCATTAGGTGGGTGGTGTTTTCGCTTTATTGATTGTTTCCTTGCTATGCGGAAACTTTTCAGCTAAATGTGATCCCATTTGTCCATTTTTGCTTTGGTTGCTTGTGCTTTTGAGATCTTACTCAGAAAATCTTTGCAAAGACCAACATCCTGGAGTTAGACAACCAATTTTCAATGTAGAACGAAGCCTTTTATTGGAAAAAAAATGTCATCTAGGAGTTTTCTACATAGGGAGAAATCAATGCCTGGCTTTAGAAACTTCAAAGATCAGGCTGACTCTCTTGTTAGTGACTAATGCAGCTGGTGACTTTAAGTTGAAGACAAGGCTCATGTATCATTCTGAAAATCCTAGAGACATTAAAAATTATGCTAAGTCTACTCTGCCTATGCCCTATAAATGAATCGACAAAGCCTGGATGATAGCATATCAGTTTATAGCATGGTTTGCTGAGTATTTTAAGCCCACGTTGAGACCTACTGCTCAGAAACAACATTGTACCTGTTTGCCTAAAAGCTCTGAAGGAAATGTACGAAAAGATTAATGCTGTTTTCATGCCCACTAACAGAACATTCATTCTACAGCCCATGGCTCAAGGAGTAGTTCTGATCTTCAGGTGTTATTATTTGAGAAATAATTTTCAAAAGGCTGTAGCTGCCATAAATAGTGATTCCGTGATGGACATGGGCAAAATAAATTGAAAATCACATGATTGTTAGCATGTTGTATCAATAAAGTGTTTTCAAATTAAGGTATGTACAGTTTTTTAGATACAATGCTATTGCACATTTAATAGACTATAGTATAGTGTAAACATAACTTTTATAAGCACTGGGAAAGCAAACTATTTGTGTGACTTGCTTTATTGTAATATTGGCTTTATTATAATGGTCTAAAATCAAACACACAATCTCTCCAAAGTATGCCTATAGTGGTTACACATGGACATGTGACAAAGCCCTATTAATATCATTAAGGGATTTATTTTAAGAAAATGTAAAATTATTATAATAAACATTTAACAAAACTTTTAATATAATTTTATTACTTTAATTCATCATGTGCTACTAATTGTAATGATAATTTTGGCTTTATACTAATAATCAGCATTTTATATGGGAACTATACTGTATCATTTAAGACTCTAAAGAGAAAATTTTAAATTTATTCTAGCATGGTATATCAAAATTTATTATTTATGGTGTTTTATAAAAACTATCAGATTTACAGATTGTATTAGTGAAATATTACAAATATAGAGAATTACTGTTGGTCTCAAATACTAGAAGACATCATTTTTTTCACACATATAGTATATTTAGCTTTTTTGTGTACTCTTGAGCAACAAATTCAAAACACACTTTAGATAACTATATTAATAAGCATTTTGGTTTTATATCCTTACTGTTAAAATATATTTTAATATTAATTTTTAAAATTTCAATATTTTAAGGCCAAATTTTCATGGATTTCAATTTTTGATATATTTTCTAATTCATCATTTTTATGAATTATCTAAAAATCGAAGTGATACTTTATTTTGTTGTTTTTCTCTTAATTTCTGCTTTTGCTGTAATCTGAAAATGTTAGAATTTGCTTCTTAATATCAAAAAAGTTATGCTATTTTATAAATTTATATCAATTTGTTTTATATGCCAATTACATTTACCTCAAATTTCTCTTATTTTTAAAATATAAACATAAGTTTATATTTGGCAAAAGAAGTTACTCAACCTATATGCTTCCAAGCTAGAAGTCATTAATTCTTATTTTGTAGTTGATGTATAAAAACATTTTTGTAAGTTGTNTATTTTAATATTAATTTTTAAAATTTCAATATTTTAAGGCCAAATTTTCATGGATTTCAATTTTGATATATTTTCTAATTCATCATTTTATGAATTATCTAAAATCGAAGTGATACTTTATTTTGTTGTTTTCTCTTAATTTCTGCTTTTGCTGTAATCTGAAAATGTTAGAATTTGCTTCTTAATATCAAAAAAGTTATGCTATTTTATAAATTTATATCAATTTGTTTTATATGCCAATTACATTTACCTCAAATTTCTCTTATTTTAAAATATAAACATAAGTTTATATTTGGCAAAAGAAGTTACTCAACCTATATGCTTCCAAGCTAGAAGTCATTAATTCTTATTTTGTAGTTGATGTATAAAACATTTTGTAAGTTGTTATAAAAAATTGTCCATTTTCAAATCACCTTTCTCTCAGCTGGATCCCAAAGAATTCTTCTGTCTTCCATTTCACCGGATTCAAGACAAAGTGTGATAGAAGAAAATTTAGAGGAAAGGAGAAAGGCCTTGAGTGATGTTTCCTTAGTTTCATAGTACATGACAAATATTTATTCCTTATTTGCATTATTCTTTATGAGTATACCATGAACTACTGGCAAATTTTAAATTTTAAAAAATTATATGTATATACACACACACACAAAATTTGCCACATAGTGTGTCTTTGAGAGCTCTCCAACTTCTTTCTGGATTGGGAATGCTACCACAGTAGAAAGCATTGAGTTTCCACAAGATATACTGTGTTTATATCAATAAAGATTGTGTTTTCACTGTCTTAACTATATTCTTTTATAACTTGATAGTGTTTAAGCATTGATCTGCCATTTCAATGGTAAATGCTTTCCAGAATTAATATATAGGGCTCACCTACCATAGATTTTCACTGAATAGGGTCCAAGAAGGCTTCTTGACAAATTTTGCTTTCTCCTTTTTTTTTTCTTTCTTTTTTTTGAGATAGGGTCTCACTGTGCTGGTCAGACTGCACTCAAACTCCTGGGCCAAAGCAGTCCTCCTGCCTCAGCCTCCTGAGTTGCTGAAACTACAGGCACACACAAATGCAACCAGCTTAATATATGTGAAAAAAATCAAAGACAGAATAAAAGATCCAAGAGATAGTGTAAGCAATCTTTGGTTAAAAGAATTAAAGCTGAAAGCCTACAGAATTCAAAGATTCTGCAATTTCAGTTGACACTTGGCAATGGTAAAACATGATAGCTATCTATCCACATGCTTTTTTACTTTAATTCCTTTAAACTGAACTTGCAAGTTCAGTCAGTATTCATAAAAGAAATTATTTCACCTGAATAAATTTTTTAAAATAGCTTAAAATTCACTATTATGTAATCAAAATCATATAATCTTAATAAAGTTGCTATTTTAGAATTCAAAGAAAATAACACTCCAAATAAAAGTAAAATCACATTTCAAAACACTTTCAGAAATTGTGATGAATCTCAGCCTTAAAGTTTGTGTGAAAATTTATAATACTTGTCACAAAGTCAGCAAAATTTTAAGTCTACTAAATATATTGTATTATACATGATGTACTTAGAGGAAAATTAAATAAATGCCCTGTCTTTGCAATATAGTTGAGAAAAAAAATATGTTCTTATGGTGACATAAAAAATTTGTAGTACAAAATAATTTAGAAATCCAATAAACACTCCAGATTTACTGTCAGAGATCTTTAAAATATTAGGCATTGAACATTGCACTACTTGTAATGCTGTATTAATTATGAAAGCAGTATATTTGTGTATAATCTACTGTAAGCTGTTATTACAAGTTTTACATTTTATTAATGAAATATTGACAAAACGCATTGATTCTTGAAACTTCAAGACGTTGAAATTGTTAAATCCAACTTAAAATTGTATAACTGAGGCAAAAAAAGTCAAATATATTATATTGAATAGTTAACGGTTTATCTAAAATCCAAATTTAACTGTGTGTTGAAATATTTGCTCAATCTGCAACCTTACTCTAGTTTCTGAAGAAATTGATAAATGTGTGTGTATATATATATATCATAAACAAAATACAGCATCCTTGTCTTTTCAAATTAATGATAGAGATAATTTCATATCGATATCATTTTGCTTCATTTATTATATAGCATGCTGTAGCATTTACATAACTCTATTTGAAGATTTCTCTAGTGAAAACCATCTTGATTTTCAAATATTGTGCAATCACACATTAAGAAAATTTGACAGTATATACTTTCATATGTTCCTTTCGGTGTATGGACAAACATCTTTCAAGAGTAAATATCAAAAGGGAAGTCTTGTGTCAAAATTCAGGCATATTTGATTTGAAAAAATACTGACTTTTCTATCATAATGTTTACCCAATACATACTAATGATTACATGTTCAATCTGGTTTTATTTTGAATTTTGATGGTAAAAGTAATAACTTGAAATATTTTTTTCTGATCCATGATGCAAATCATTTTTTCAGATTTTACTCATTTATATTTGGTTTGACTATGCATCTATTAATTTTTTTAATTTTAATTTTGTTAAATTTTAATATGTTGTGTAAATACTTGTTTTAAACATAGCTCATTTCTTCCAATCTGCCTCTTGATATGTAACTTTATGGCACTACCCTTTGCCTTATGGGTGTTTAACTATTAATGTCATGCAATCTAGCAGTACTTGTTTTATATATTTTTTACACTATCTTGAGAAAGAAGATGTCTGTGATATGCTGACTAATAATGTCCAAGATCTCCATATCCTAATATGTTAATTTAATTGGCAAAAGGGATTTTGCAGATTTGACTAAATTAAGGATCTTGAATTGTAAAGATATCCTGAATTATGGTCCTATGTAATGACAAGGGTCTTTATAAGAGAGAAGACATTCTGAAAACATAGCATAGAGAGATTTTAAGATGCTGCACTGATGACTTTAAACAAAGATTGTTGTGGTCTTAATGGTGTGTCTTTCTCAAAATGTATCCAATGCAATGTATTAGGAAGTAGGACCTTTGGGAGGTCATTAGATGATGAGGGTGGGGCCCTCATGAATAGAATAGCGCCCTTTTAGACCCCAGAGAGATGCCTTGCTTTTCCACCAAAAGAAGCCGTGGCTAGAAGGCAATATTATGAACCAGAATGTAGGCCCCTGCCAGATACTGCAATATTTTATGCCTTGATCTTGGACTTCTCAATTTCCAGAACTGTGAGAAATAAATTTTGTTGTTCATAAGTTACTCAGTTTATGGTATTTTATCATAGCAGTCCAAATGGACTAAGACAAAAGTGGAGAAAGGTGCCATGAGACAAGAAATGCTGCTATAGAAGCTGCGAAAGGCAAGGAAACAGATTACTTCCTAGAGCCTGAGAAAAGAGTGAAGCCCTTGCAGGTACCTTGATTTCAGACTAATAGAACCCACTTTGAACTTTGACCAATAAAATGATAAAAGGATAAATGTGTGTTTGTCATCAAATTGGTGAAGTAATTGTTACAGCAGCAATAGACATCTAATGCAAAAGGTATTCCAAATTGATAGCTTTTCTTATATATTCAATTAACAGTTCTGTAGTTCTTGTTTAACCCATTTAAACCAGTTGCCAGTTTTGTAGCCAACATGTTTTGTAGCCTACACTTTTCCAAATAAATGGCCATTGCTGCATTATTATTAAAATGCTTTCTCTGAATTTATTTCGCACTGTTTAATATGTATTTAGAAAGTTTCCAAATTTTCTCCACCAAGCCTTAGTTCTATTATGATAATTATATTATTGTGATAATATATTTTATAAATTTTTTTGTTATTTGGTAAGACAAAATTTTCTTTTTTTTTCTTTTAAAAATAATCTAAAATACTCTGGTACACTTATTCCAGAAACTCAAAAATACCTTTCATATCAATTATTTAAAAATTC
>NW_016815260.1:0-2085 GCF_001698545.2 Rhinopithecus bieti
GCCCCGGCCTTCAGGCGATTCTCCTGTCTCTGCCTCCTGAGTAGCTGGGATTACAGGCACTCACCACCATGCCTGGCTACCTTTTTGTATTGTTAGTAGAGATAGGGTTTCACCATGTTGACCAGGCTAGTCTCTCCTGACCTCAGGTGATCCGCCCACTTCAGCCTTCCAAAGTGTAGGGATTACAGGCATGAGCCACCATGCCCGGCTTCAGCCTATAGTTCTTTTAATGCCCTTATCTACTAATTCTATCATGTGTCATTTCTGGGTCAATTTCAGTTGCTTGATTTTTTTTTTCTTCCTCTTTTTGGGTTGTCTTTTCCACCTACTTTGCTTATCTGTTGATTTTTGGATGCCAGACATCATGAATTTTACTTTGTTGGAGGCTGGATATTTTTGTATTTCTATAAATATTCTTGAGTTTTGTTCTGGGACATGATTAAAATACTTAAAAATAGTTTGATGAAGTCTTGCTTTTAAGCTCTGTTAGGTGAGATCAAAGCCATTTAGTATAGGGCTATTTCCCACTATTGAGTCAAAATCCTTTTGGGGATTCTGTGTGATAGCCCATGGACTATGTGGTTTTCCACTCTGGCTGTGAGGAACCAGCACTCTTCCTTTTCCCACGCGAGCCTCGTGGATTGTTCCATTTGATTCTTTTGGGTATTTTATTTATATTTTTAGAGAAGGTGTCTTTCTCTGTAACCCAGGCTGGAGTGCAGTTTCTTAATCATAGCTCCTTGCAGCCTCAAATTCCTGGGCTCAAGCTATGCACCCCATATAGCTGGGACTATACCATGCCTGGTAATTTTTATTGTTTTAGAGACAGGGTCTCACTGTGTTGCCCATGCTGGTCTTGAACTCCTGGGTTCAAGCGACCATCCCTCCTCAGCCTCCCCAGTAGCTGGGATTACAGGGTTTTGCCATCACATCTGGCTAAGGGAGTGTGGAACCAGGGACAAAGACTAAATACGTATTTCATAATATATTACACAAGTTAAATCTGGTTCATGGCACTCCACCTTGACTGGAAGTGTAAGTGTAGATTTTGCCATGTTGCCCAGGCTGGTCTTGAACTCCTAGCCTCAAGTGGTCCCCTCCTCCCAAACCTTGGCCTCCCAAAGGTGCTAGGATTGCAGGCATGAGCCACCGCATGGGTATTACATGGGTATTGCTGTAATCCCGAGTAGCTTGGATTACAGGTGCCCGCAACCACGCCCATCCAGTTTTTTTTTGGATTTTTAGTAGAGACGGGGTTTTGGGCCAGGCTGGTCTCGAACTCCTGATCTTAAGCGATCCGCCCACTTCGGCCTCCCAAAATGCTAGGATTACAGCTGTGAGCCACCGCGCGCCTTGTCTAATTTTTGTATTTTTTGTAGGGATGGGGATTTCCCCATGTTGGCCAGGCTGCTCTTTAACTCCTGGCTTCAAGCAGTCTACCTGCTTCGGCCTCCCAAAGTGGTGGGATTTCAGGAGTAAGCCACTGCGCCCAACCCTGTTCTTTTCAATATTCCTGATGAAGTACTCCGTCTGATCTCATTTGCTCTTAGAAACCTGCTTGCTGGTTACCCCATGCAGTGGCTCACACTTGTAATCCCAGCACTTTGGGAGACTGAGGGGGAGGATTGCTTGAGGCCAGGAGCTAGAGATCAGCTTGGGCAACATGGCAAGACCTGGTCTCTACGTGCACCTGTAGTGCTGGCTATTTGGGAGGCTGAGATGGGAGGATTGCTTGAACCCATGAGTTTGAGGTTGCTGTGAGCTCTGATCACACCACTGCGTTTTAGCCTGAGAGACAGGAGACAGTATCTCTTAGCAAAAAAAAAAAAAAACAAAAAACAAATCTGACTACAGTATTGATGATTCTAGCCCAGAATTTTCCAAAGGAATATAGGTGTTTTTTTTTGTTGTTTTGTTTTTTGAGATGGAGTTTCACTTTTTTTGTTTTGTTTTGTTTTGTTGTTTGAGATGGAGTCTTGCTCTGTCACCCAGGCTGGAATACAGTGGTGCAATCTCAGCTCACTGCAACCTTCGCCTCCTGGGCTCAAGCAGTTCTCATGCCTCAGCCTCCCAAGTAGCTGGGAC
>NW_016815261.1:0-1294 GCF_001698545.2 Rhinopithecus bieti
GCAATTCTGTGAGATGAATTCATACATCACAAAGCAACTTCTCAGATAGCTTCTGTTTGTTTTTCATCTGAGGATATTTATTTGTCACCATAGGCTTCAATGTGCTCCCAAATATCCTATCGCAGATTACACAAAAACTGTGTTACCAACCTGCTCAATGAAAAGAATGGTGTAGCTCTCTGAGGTAAATTCACATATCACAAAGTGGTTTCTAGGAAAGCTTCTTTGTAGTTTTTATATGACAATAATTCCTTTGTCACCAAAAGCTTCAATGTGCTCAGAAATCTCCCATTGCAGATTTCAAGGCAATAGTGTTAGCAGACTGCTAAATGAAGAGAACAGTGTAACACTGTGAAATGAATTCACACATCAAAAAGTCGTTTCTCAGAAAGCTTCTTTCTAGTTTTAATCTGAGGATATTTCCTTTTTCACCACAGCCCTCAATGCGCTCCCAAATATCCCATTGCAGATTCCACAAAAACAGTGTTTGCAAACTGCTCCTTGAAAAGAAATGTGTATATCTGTGGGATGAATCTACACATCCCAAAGAACTTTCTCAGAAAGCCTCTTTTTAATTTTTATCTGAGGATATTTCCTTAGTCACCGTAGGCTTCACGACGATCCAAAATATCCCTTCTCAGATTCCCCAAAAACAGTGCCACCAAACTGATTCATGAAACGAGTCGTGTAACTCTGTGAGATGAATTAACACATCATAACGCAGTTTCTCAGAGGGCTTCTTTCTAGTTGGTATATGAGGATATTTCCTTTCTCACCATAAGTTTCAATATGCTCTGAAATATGCTGTTGTATATTCCAAGAAAACAATGCTAGCAAACTGCTCCATGAAAAGTACAGTATAACTCTGTGCCTTCAATTCAAACATCACAAAGCAGATTCTCAGAAAGCTTCTTTCTAGTTTTTCTAGGAGGATATTTGCTTTTTCACTATAGGCCTCAATGCACTTCCAATTTTCCCTTTTCTGATTCCACGAAAACAGTGTTAGCAAATTGATCCACGAAAAGTAAGGTGTAACTCTGTGAGATGAATTCCCACAGCACAAAGAACTTTCTCAGAAAGATTCTGTCTAGTTTTTATATGAGGATATTTCCTTTGTCACAATAGGCCTCAAAGAGATCCAAAATATTCCTTCTCAGATTCCATGATAACAGTGTTAGCAAACTGCTCCATGAAAAGAAACATGTAATACATTGAGATGAATTCACACATCACAAGGAACTTTCTCAGAAATCTTCTTTCTAGTTTTATCTGAGGATATTCCCTTTGTCACCAA
>NW_016815262.1:0-1983 GCF_001698545.2 Rhinopithecus bieti
TATATCCCTATGTTCCACGAATCTTCTTTTGTTTATTTTGTAATTTGCTGTTAATCCAATTCAGTGTTTTTCTCATTTTTTTTTTTTTTTTTTTTTTTTTTGGAGATGGCGTCTCGCTTCATCGCCCAGGCTGGAGTGCAGTGGCGTGATCTTCGCTCACTGCAAGCTCCACCTCCCGGGTTCACGCCAGTCTTCTGCCTCAGCCTCCCAAGTAGCTGGGACTACAGGAGCCCGCCACCACGCCCGGCTAATTTTTTGTATTTTCAGTAGAGATGGGGTTTCATCATGTGAACCAGGATGGTCTTTTATCTCCTGACCTCGTGATCTGCCCTCCTCGGCCTTCGAAAGTGCTGGGATTACAGGCGTGAGCCACCGTGCCCGGCCTCTCATTATCTTACACATACTTTTTATCTCTGAAAGTTCTTTTTTTGAGACAGAGCCTCACTCTGTTGCCCAGGCTGGAGTGCAGTGGCACGATCTCGGCTCATTGTAACCTCCACTTCCTGGGTTCAAGTGATTCTCCCGCCTCAGCCTCCCAAATAGCTGGGACTACAGGCATGCGCCACCCACACCAAGCTATATCCCTAAGAGTTTTGTTTTTTTTGTTTTTTGTTTGTTTATTTTTCTACATCATTCATGTTTTCCTTTAATGCCTATGTTTTTTTCTGCATTCTTGACCATATATAATATAATATCTGTTTATTGTCTTTTTCTGCTAATTTTATCTTTCTTTCTTTCTTTCCTTTTTTTTTTTTTTGTTGAGACAGAGTCTTGCCCTGTTGTGCAGGCTGGAGTGCAGTGGTGCGATCTCAGCTCACTGCAACCTCCACCTCCTGGGTTCAAGCAATTCTCCTGCCTCAGCTTCCCAAGTAGCTGGGACTACAGGCGGGCACCACTACACCCACCTAATGTTTTATATTTTTAGCAGACACAGGGTTTCACCATATTGGCCAGGCTGGTCTTGAACTCCTGACCTCATGATCCACCTGCCTTGGCCTCCCAAAGTGCTGGGATTACAGGCATGAGCCACCGCGTCCGGCCATCATTTGAGTTATATCTGAGTATGTTTGTGTGTGTGTGTGTGTGTTTTGTTTGCGTTTGTGTTTGTTTGTTTTTATCAGAAACAGATGTTTACTGTACTAGAAAATAGATATCAAAAAGTAGCACAAAAAGGAAGCATTCTGAGACGAATACTGCAGAGGTAACTGGAAATTCGCATGGAAAACCGACACAACAATTCAGATGGATTAAGAAAACATGAATACACACGCACACATACACACACACACACAGAGAGAGAGAGAGAGAGAAAGCCAAAGAAAAAGTAGTTGAAAACAAAAGACAACATTTATCCCAAATGTAGAGGATTCTTACTAAGAACTGAAGATATTACATAAAAGTAAAAGTTCAGGCTGGGCACTGTGGCTCACGCCTGTAATCCCAGCATTTTAGGAGGCTGAGGAGAGCGGATCACCTGAAGTTGGTTGTTCAAGACTAGCCTGACCCACACGAAGAAACCCCATCTCTACTAAACATACAAAAATTAGCCAAGCATGGTGGCACATGCCTGTAATCCCAGTTACTCGGGAGGCTGAGGCAGGAGAATCACTTGAACTCAGGAGGCAGAGGTTGCAGTGAGCCAAGATCATGCCATTGCACTCCAGCCTGGGCAACAAGAGCGAAACTGTCTCAAAAAAAAAAAAAGAAAGAAAGAAAGAAAGAAAAAAGTAAAAGTTCAACAACTTTGAGTAGTTGGAAAGTTAAAATTTTGGACAGTACAAAATAACAGCCTCAGTAGCGGATGCCTGTAATCCCAAAACTTCGGGAGGCCAAGTTGGGAGGAATGCCTGGGCTCAGGAGTTCAAGACTAACCTGAGCAACATAGCCAGATCCTGTCTCTACAAAAAAATTAAAAAATAGGCTGGGCCCAGTGGCTCACGCCTGTAATCCCAGTACTTAGGGAGGCCGAGGTGGGTGGATCAT
>NW_016815263.1:0-428 GCF_001698545.2 Rhinopithecus bieti
GTGAGGGTGGCGTGGCTGAAGGGTGAGTATGTTCGGGTGGCGTGGCTGGACGGTGAGTGTTAGGAGGGTGGCGTGACTGGAGGACGAGTGTGTTAGGGTGGCGTGGCTGGAGGGTGAGTGTGTTAGGGTGGCGTGGCTGGAGGGTGAGTGTGTTAGGGTGGCGTGGCTGGAGGGTGAGTGTTGGGGTGGTGTGGCTGGAGGGTGAGCGTTAGGAGGGTGGTGTGGCTGGAGGGTGAGTGTGTTAGGGTGGTGTGGCTGGAGGGTGAGCGTTAGGAGGGTGGTGTGGCTGGAGGGTGAGTCTGTGGAGGGTGGTGTGGCTGGGGGGTGAGCGTTAGGAGGGTGGCGTGGCTGGAGGGTGAGTGTGTCGGGGTGGTGTGGCTGGAGGGTGAGCATTAGGAGGGTGGTGTGGCTGGAGGGTGAGTCTTGGG
>NW_016815264.1:0-508 GCF_001698545.2 Rhinopithecus bieti
CTGTATAATTTCCAATTTTAAAAAATATATAGGAAGATATTTTTTCTTAAAAAAATTATAAAATGGTTCATCTATAAAATGCTGAAGTGACAGACAATTCAAGATTTCTACTTTCTAGGTTTTCACAAAACTTTAAGGTTACTAAGTATAAAAATTCTAGTTCCCATATAATTCTGTATATCAAATATGCCAAACTAAGATGTGACTTAGATAAAAAAATTATCAGACATGAAAATGTGCTCTTTTAAAAGAAAACAATTTTATCTAATTCAAAGTTCATTTCCATGTCATTTATGAAACAAATGAAAAAGAAACCAGTAAGTAAGAAAGAAAGACGTGAAGAAACTACAGCTATGAAGAGGTATTTCTGACAAGAAACCTTAAAAACAGAATAATTTTGTATAATAAATTTTTGTCCTAACTTAAATGACTAGTTATTTAAGGCAGATGGATATTTACAACAAAATAGAAAGTATAAGCATGTTGTAGATGGTTTTTGTAAGTTGTG
>NW_016815265.1:0-2022 GCF_001698545.2 Rhinopithecus bieti
TGATGCATATATTGGTGTGCTTAATGATGCTTCACATTTATCTAAGGTTCTCTTCATTGCTATCCATTCCTTTCCTTTAATGTTCTTTGGATTACATAATTGTTATCAATCTATCTTCATGTACATTATCCTCTTCTGTTATTACATTTTAATTTTATAATTTTATTATTTAAAAAAATTTATTGATAGTCTCTTTGATTAGCATGGTATTCTTTAGTTCTTTAAATATGTTGATATTGGTTTTCATGAAGTCTCAGTCAATTCTGCTATCTTGGCTCTCTTACAGGACGTTACTATTGCCTGCTTTTCTTTTCCTGTTTATGGGACAACTTTCTGTTTCTTCGCAGACATATAAAATTTTATTTGTCAATGAGATATTTTAGTTAATATATTGTAGCACCTCTGGATATTGATCCCATCCATTCCCAGGCTTCATTTTGTTATTGATTGCTTATTTGTTTAGTGAATTGGCTACATTATTTTAGTGAAGTAGGCTTTCACTTCTGTGAAGCTCCTAATATTGCTCTCCAAAGGGTTAAGTCATAGGTATGTGTACAATTATGGTAGAATGACAGTGGTTTCTGAGAACCCTCTTTCACTGTCTCATTACTTTGTCTCTCTGTTAAGCTGTTCACCTTGTTTGGAATTAGATACAACTGTTAGGTTCTACTAATTTCCGGCCGATTGTTCTGTAATTTTGATAATACCCTGAGGTAAAATTTGCTCCACAGTGTGATTCAATCAAATTTGGGCCTCTGCGATTGTAGTTTTGATGCCCATTTTTTATATTTGTTTAGACCTGAGGAAGACTAGTCCAAGCTGTGTCTTTCCCTGGTTCTCTTTTAAACTTGCTGGCCTGTGGGTTGCAAACTTTCTTCCACAGGAAAATCAGGCTCCTCTTGGAGAAATTTTGCCTGTGGCTGTCATTATTTTAATTGGAGGATTTTGCAGTACTCTGTCCAGGATAATTGGGAGGCAATAAAGAAAACCACAAAACACACCACTGCACCATTCCTCAAGACACAAAATAAAACTACTACTCTATTTTGCCTGGGGCCAAACTCTTTGTATCATTAAAAAATATATATTTTGATAGGTATAATACCTTAGATGGATAGTTTTGTTTTCTATACACCAATGTCTTTATTTCAGTTTATTCTGGCATCTACTAAATAGAAGATCTTACAGTCTTCTGTAGATCTTATTTCTGCTCATTTTTGTGTTCTTTTTTTTAGTAGTTTAAAGATGTTCTCTTTTTTTCCCCAAAAGTTTTACTATTATGTGCATAAAAGTAGTTCATTTGTGTTTATGTTCTTGGAATTTATTGTGATTTCTTGAATTTCTGTGCCAGTGTTTTTTATGAGGCTTACACACCACTATTTAACTATTTCATCTGTTAATTATGAACATCTTTTAGATTGCTAATTCATGATTTAAGTCTTTTAACTTAAAATTTTTCCTGTATACTCTTCAGTTTTTTCTCTCGTTTTTTCTCTACGATATGTAGTTTGTATTTTCTAATGGCTTATTTACCTTTTCATTAATCCTCTCTTCTTTTTAATGTTTTACTCATTCATTAAATTCTTAAGTTCATATATATACATACATATGTAGATAGATGGATGGATATATATATATATACACACACACATACACACACACACACACACACACACATATATATATATATATATTTAGTTTGAAAATATCCATATAATACTTTTTATGGATTTCAATTATCTGGTAAAATTTAACTATTTTGTCTATCTTTCCTTTATTTCAATGTAATTTAAAAAGCTATTTTACAAACCTCTCTGTATTATTGATAATGTGTCTTTATGTATGTTGTCCTCTTTATGTCTATTTTTTAATGATTTCCTTGAGTATTGCCTCAACATATTTATTAAGCAACTCGAATTAAAAATTTAAGTGAAGGCAGAGAATGTGAGGATTCTGTAGCAAGTCCAGGGTGTGATTCAAGATGCTTTGCTGCTTCACTATATCACTTGGAAAATCCAATGG
>NW_016815265.1:3229-7673 GCF_001698545.2 Rhinopithecus bieti
GACAGAGGGAGACTCTGTCTCAAATAAATAAATAAATAAATAAATAAATAAATAAATAAATAATTTATCTTAGAACTAGAGATTTTTATATCATTTGATATTTTACCTACTCTCTGATTCTTGATGTTAAATTCATGTCCTCAAGGGACAGAATTAACTATTGGTTTTATTTCTAGTTGTGGTTGTATTTTATTTTATATCACCATCTTTTTTCTTCTTATTCCTCCTCCTTCACTCTCTCCTCAGTCTCTTTAAACAACACAATTCTTTTACCCGTGGGTAACCAAGAGTAATAATGTAAATTTTTATATTTTTTATGTTTATTATCATAAATATTATAGGTACACACTAATAAATAAGTGCACATATGCATGTGTTTCTCCACATATAGTTTTCCCAATATTTTGTTAAAATTGTATCATATTCTATGTACTATTTTGCATCTTGTCTTCCCTCTCAGCAATGTCATATGGAGATCTAGTATAAGTAAATTCACTTCCCTAATTACTTTTTCTATGATTGCATAGTATGTCATCATGTAGATATATCATAAATTATGCAATAAAATGCCAATTGATTAACGTATGTTTTCTTTCATATGCATCTAAACAGAATTGAGTTAGCCCACACCATATTTTTTTTATGAAAATTAAAGAGATCTCCATTCTGTGATGAATTGAAATATATACATACATGTACGTGTGTGTGTGTGTGTGTGTGTTGTATTCTGACATTTTGGTGCTTTTACTTCTATAGGACAGATCCCCAGATATAATATTAATATTACTGAGTTGAGAGGTTTTCATATTTCAAATTTTAATAGATTGCCAGATCTTTTTTATAAAAGGCTGTAACAATTCGTATTTACAGCCACAATATAAGAATGTCTTCACTTTCTGAGCATTGCTGTCAAAAGCAAAATAACAAAGAATTTAACACAACATCAAATCTATCATTACTGACACCACAAGGTAGAAAGGATGAAGCAAAAAGTAGACAAATAATGTGAAATGAGTATTCATTCATATATAATTATTTCCATACAGTCAATGATGGACAACTTAGCATATGTAATATAAATACTAATGAACATTTAAATAAAAGGAAACGTGAAAAGAAACAATGTAATAATACTTTAGAAGTAAAACTATTAATATAGTAAAACATAAAATGGATAGGAAAGTGCAAGTGAGAAGTTAAATACATTCCATTATGTTGAGGTGAAGAATTAAAGGAGTAAATATAAACCATTTTAGACATTCCATTTTAATAGGGAAATACAAATGCCTCAGGTAGGAAAAGATTTTGTATTTACATTTTTAAATGATAGAGAAATATGTGTATGTTTTGAGTGATGTGAAAGATAACCATTAAGAATAAGAAAAGCACACTTTTGCAATGAAATACACAAGGAAAAAAACATAAAATTAAAAGCTATATTGATCAAGCTGTGAAATAAGAATGAAAAAATGAGGAAATAATAAAGTAAAATGAATAATGCATGTATAGTAAGATAAAATAATTTCAAGTTTATTAGTAATAATTCTAAACGTGAAACATGGGACTTCTCTATTGCATAGAAATCTTTAGAGATTGAGTTAAATGGCAAAATCTCAAAGAAGTTTCTGAAAATAAAGTGATAAATAAAAGGTCGAGAGGGGAGCAAAGATGACCAACAAGATGCAGCTTAGAGGAACATCTATCACTGAGATACCAGAATATTGGAAAGACTGGCATACTCCCACCAGATCTTCAGAGGGAAGACATTGAGAGTGGATAGACGGAAGATGCAGGCACTGGGTTGAAGGGGAAGGAAGCTGGAAATCATGTATAGGGCTGCCAAGCATCGATACTCATTCCTGCTCCCCAGTGCCTCCTGGGGAAGGAGTGGCTTGAACAGGTGAGGAGTGGCCTGCTCTTTCCATGGACGTCTGGAATCCTAGGTGCAGGTGATCTCATGACCCACATGAACACTTGAGCTGGCAGGAAGAGCTTCTTACAGAGGTGGTAGAGGCAGGACTCCAGTCTCAGTGGAGTGGAAGCTCAGGGAAGTCCATCTTCCAAGATTCACTATGCTCCTGTATGTGGGTTTTGCTTTAAGGTAACTGTTGGACCTGGACTCAGCAAGGTGGCCTTGTCCATGGAACAGAGCCAGTCTGATCTGAGTGCTCTCTTTTATGCTGGGTTCTCCTGGAGCCCCAGCCTGGCTGTGCCCACACATGGTGCAGCCTTGGCTGCCCAATCAGGATGGTTCCCAGGGGCCCTCATCATACCTCCTTCAATAGCAGACCATACTTAACCATCGAAGATCTCCAGCAGACTGGCCATCACTGATGTTCACCCACCTACCTGGAGCCACCCCACAATGCAGCCTCCCCTTGGCACTTTAATAGTATACACTTGCTCAAGGCCACCCCAACCACATTGCTGGTACAAGTCATGGACAGACCTTGCCTCCCTTCTTGCAAAAGTGTGTGTCTATGAGTGCACCCCACACCACCACATCACTGCTGGCACAAGCACATCTTGCCACCACATCCATGCCAGTGGCCCACCTATGATAACTCACAGGCACATGGCTGCAACACCACCACTGGCAAGGGTGTGTGTATGAATACTGGCATGCTGCCCCCATTGGCATCCCTCCCTTTCCAGTGTTCAGACACCTTGCCATGCTGCCACAGCCAGTGCAAATGCATGCACAGATGCTGCTGCCCCACTTCTACTGGTGCACTGACCCAGCTGACACCTGTGCCCTATCAAACCACCACTGTTGCTGGCATGCATGAGCAAGCATAGATCTTAATGCCACTGCCAGAACTAAGAGCTTTGGCTGGCACACTCCATCAGTGTTATTGACAGAGAGCCAGGAACACATCAGTCCGTCCAGCACAGCAGGTTCCTATACTTAAGGGACCAGATAACAAAGCCAGGGACCTGGTATTCAAGCAAGCAGCCCAGGAATTCTGAGCTGAGGCTTGATCCTCTGAAGTCTTCCAGAAATGAAGCTAGTTGACTGATTCTACCTTATACAATAGTCAAACCCTCAAGGGCATAAAAGAACATAAAAGCAAAAATAAAACTCATCCATAGGATGGCAACTTCAAAAACTAAAAGAACATTAGTCCACACAGATGAAAAGACCCAGTGCAAGAACTCTGGCAACTCAAAAGGCAGTGTCTTACTTATTCCAAATGACTGAACTTGTTCCACAGCAATGGCTCTTAACCATGATAAAGTGACTGAGATGGCAATCATATAATTAAGAATATGGAGAGAAGCTAACATCATTGAGATTCAGGAGGAAGTTGAAACCCAATACAATAAGTCTAAAGAAAATAATAAACATTACAAGGGACGAAAGATAAAATAGCCCTTTTAAAAAATAAACTGATCTAATAGAGTTGAAACACTATAAGAATTTCATAATACAATCATGAGTATTAACAGCAGAATAGATCAAGCTGAAGAAAGAATCTCAGAGCTCAAAGTACTCCAAATTAACTGAGTTAGACAAAAATAAAGAAAAGAGAATTAAAAGAGTGAATAAAACCTCTAAGAAATGTAAGATTATGTAAACAGGCCAAATCTGTGGCTCCCTGAACTCCCTAATTAAGATGGAGAGAAAGCAAGCAACTTGGAAAGCATATTTGAAAATATCATCTGTGAAAATTTCCCTTAGTTTGCTAGAGAGGTCAACATTCAAATTAAGAAAATGCAGAGAATCCCTGTGAGATACTATACAAGATGACCAATCCCCAAGGTACATATTCATCAGATTCTTCAAGTTTAAAGTGAAAGAAAATGTGAAAGGCAGGTAGAGAAAGGGGTATGTCATCTACAAAGGTAACCACATCAGGTTAACAACAGTGGACCTTTCAGCAGAAACCCTACAAGTCAGAAGAGATTCAGGGACTATATTCTGAATTCTTAAAGAAAACAAATTTCAACCCCAAATTTTGTGTTGAGCCCAACAACAATTCATAAATGAAAGAAAATGAGATCCTCTTCAGATAATCAAATGCTAAGGGAATGTATTACCACCAGACTTGACTTATAAGAGATCCTTAAGGTAGTGCTAAACATGGCACAAAAGATCACCACAAAAATACACTTAAACATAGACCACTGTCACTATAAAACATAGACCACTGTCACTATAAAACATAGATCATTGTCACTATAAAGCAACTACACAATCAAATCTGAATAATAACCAGGTAACATGATGACCAATTCAAATTCACATACATAAATATTAACCTTCAACCTAAATAGGCTAAATTCCTCAATTAAAAGGAACATAATGGCAAGTTGAATAAAGAATGAAGACTCAACTGTATGCTGTCTTCAAGAGACCCATCTCACATGGATAGGCTTAAAGTAAATGATGAAGAAAAAATTGGCCGGGCGCGGTGGCTCAAGCCTGTAATCCCAGCACTTT
>NW_016815266.1:0-1047 GCF_001698545.2 Rhinopithecus bieti
AGGAGAATTGCTAGAACCTAGGAGGCAGAAGTTGCAGTGAGCCAAGATTGTGCCACTGCACTCCAGCCTGGGTGACAAAGCAAGACTCTGGCTCAATAAATAAATAAATAAATACATAAATAAATAAATAAATAAATAAAATTTTAAAAAGAAAAAATAAATAAAAATAAATGACATAAAAGAGCTGTTTTGGTGAAATAGCAGTGCAGGGAGTGAGTGGAAGGTGGGGATGGAGATTGCACTGCAGTGAGGACAAGATTGATGGGAAGGGGTGCCTGAGATGGGAGAGGGGAGACAAGTTTCTCTGCTGATGAGAGTGACTGTGCACACAGCCACAGCCACAGGCCACTTAGTGCAAAACACTAACACATCTGTATTGGGTAAAATGGTAACTGCCCAAAAGTGTCCATGTCTTGATCCCCAAAACCTATTACTACGTTAGATTACATGGCAAAAGGGGAATTAAGTTTGCAGATGTAATCGAGGTTGTTCATCAGCTAAACTTAAAGTAGGGAAATTAGGCCACACAGTGGCTCAAATCTGTAATCCCAGCACCTTGGGAGGCTGAGCGGGGTGGATCACGAGGTCAAGAGATCGAGACCGTCCTGGCCAACATGGTGAAACCCTGTCTACTAAAAATACAAAAATTAGCTATGAGTGGTGGCACATGACTGTAGTCCCAGCTACTTGGGAGGCTGAGGCAGAAGAACCCTTGAACCCGGGAGGCAGAGGTTGCAGCGAGCTGAGAGCATGCCACTGCACTCCCGCCTGGGCGACAGAGCAAGACTCCGTCTCTGAATAAATAAATAAATTAAAATGTGGAAGAGGGAGGCAGAAGAGGTGAGAATGAGAGAAAGGGATGTGATTACAGAAACAGGGTCAGAAAGATGCTATGTGGCTGGCTTTGAAGATGGAGCCAAGAAGAGACTTTGAATGTGGGCAACTTCTAGATGTTGGAAAAAGCAAGGAAATTATATTCTCTCCTAGAGACTGCAGAAAGAACACAGCCTTGCCAACACCTTGATTATAGCCTGGTGAGACTCAGGC
>NW_016815267.1:0-2086 GCF_001698545.2 Rhinopithecus bieti
TCAGCCCACTATTGAGAACTGCTGCTCAGAAAAAAAAAAAAAAAAAAAGATTCCTTTCAAAATATTACTATTTATTGGCTGGACACGGTGGCTCACACCTGTAATCCCAGAACTTTGGGAGGCCAAGGCTGGAGGATCACTTGAGGTCAGGAGTCTGAGACCAGCCTGGCCATCATCCAAACCCTGTCTCTACTAAAAATACAAAAATTAGCTGGGCATGGTGGAGTGTCCCAACTACTTGGGAGCCTGTGGCAGGAGAATTGCTTGAACCCAGGAGGCAGAGGTTGCAGTGAGCCGAGATGGTACCCCTGCACTCCAGCCTGGGTGACAGAGCAAGACTTCATCTTAAATAAATAAATAAATATACATACACATATATAATATAATATGTATATATAACTATTCACTGACAATGTATTATTCCATTATTCCAAGACATACTTGGAGATATTGCAGGTTCAGTTCCAGAACAGTGGTATAAAGTAACTATTGCAATAAAGCAAGTCATGGAAAGTTTTTGGTTTCCCAGTGCAATATACTGTAGTCCATAAAGTGTGCAGTAGCATTATATCTAAAAACACAATATGTCTACCTTAATTTAAAAATACCTTATAATTAAAATATGCTAATGATCATCTGAGCCTTCAGCAAGTCATGGTCTTTTTGCTGGTGGAGAATCTTGCCTCTATATAAATGGCTGCTGACTAACTGATCGGGGTTGTGGTGGCTGAAGATTGGGCTGGCTGTAGCAATTTCTAAAAATAAGACAACAATGAAGTTTGCTGCATTGATTGACTACTTCTTTCATGTAAGATTTATCTGTATCAATCCTCTCAAACCCTGTTGCTGCTTTATCCACTAAGTTTGTGGAATATTCTAAGTATCCTCTGTTGTCATTTCAATAATGTATACAGCGTCTTCACAGGAGTAGATTCTATCTCAAGAAATCACTTTCTTTGATCATGTATACCAAGCAACTTCTCATCTGTTAAAGTTTTAATGTGAGATGGCAACAATTCAGTCACATCTTTAGGCTCCACCTCACATTTCTAGTTTTCTTGCTATTTTACCACATCTGCAGTCACTTCCTCCACTGAAGTCTTGAATCCCTCAGTCATTCATGAGGTTTGGAATCAACTTCTACCAAACATGTTAATGTTGATATTCGGACCTCTTTTCATGAATCACAAATGTTCTTAATGACATCTAGAATGGTGAATCTTTTCCAGAAGATTTTCTATTTACTTTGCACAGATCCATCAGAGCAATCACTATCTATGGAAGCTATAGCCTAACAAAATGTATTTCTTAAATAATAAGACTTGAAAAAATTACTCTTTACCCATCGGCCACAGAAAGGATGTTATGTTAGCAGGCCTGAAAACAACAGTAATCTCCTTGTACATTACCATCAGAGCTCTTGTGTAATCAGGTGCCTTGCTAATGAGTAGTAATATTTATAAGAAATCTTTTTTCCTGAGAAATAGGTTTCAATAGTAGGCATACAAAATTCAGCATACCATGCTGTAAACAGCTGGGATGTCATACAGATTTTGTTGTTCCACTTATAAAGTATAGGCAAAGTCGACTTAGTATAATTCGTAAGGGTTTTAGGATTATCAAAATGGTAAAACGAACATGGGCTTAAAGTCACCAGCTGCATTTGTTTCTAACAAGAGCATCAGCTTGTCTTTGAAGCTTTGAAGCCAGACATCAACTTCTCTCTAGATACGAAAATCCTAAATGGCACCTTCTTCCAATAGACCTCAGTTTTGTATACAAATTGAAAATTCGTTTTGTTTAGTGTAGCCACCTTCATTAGGTATCTTAGCTAAATCTTCTAGATAATTTGCTGCACCTTCTACCTCAGCACCTATTGCTTCACTTTGTACTTTATGTTACAGAGATGACTTCTCTCCTTCAATCTCACAAAACAACGTCTGCTATCTTCCAGCTTTTCTTATGCAGTTTCCTTATCTTTTTCAGCCTTCATAGAATTGAAGAGTTCAGCTTCAATCAGGTTTTGGGATTAGGTTGCTCTGCTCTAGATTAGGTTTTAGTTTAAGGGAATGTTGTGGCTGCCATT
>NW_016815268.1:0-2085 GCF_001698545.2 Rhinopithecus bieti
AAAATTAGCCAGGTGTGGTGGCATGTGCCTGTGGTCCCAGCTACTAGTGAGGCTGAGGTGGGAGAATCGCTTGAACCCAGGAGGCAGAGGTTGCAGTAAGCTGAGATCACACCACTGTGCTCCAGCCTGGGTGACAGAGCGAGACTCCATCTCAGAAAAAAAAAAAAAAGGCTGGTGCGGTGGCTCATGCCTGTAATCCCAGCGCTTTGGGAGGCCGAGGCAGGTGGATCACCTGAGGTCAGGAGTTCTAGACCAGCCTGGCCAACATGGTGAAACCCCATCTCTACTAAAAATACAAAAATTAGCTGGGCATGGTGGCAGGCGCCAGTAATCCCAGCTACTCGGGAAGCTGCTTGAACCCAGGAGGTGGAGGTTGCAGTAAGCCGAGATTGCACCACTGCACTCCAACCTGGGTGACAGAGCAAGACTCCATCTCAAAAGAAAAAATACAAATAAAAATAAAATAAAGAGAACAGCCAGTGGGAAGTCCCAGAATGGGCACACACTGGGTGTGTCTGGAGTGCAGTGAGGGGCCCCTGTGGCTGAGACGAAAGTCTAGGGATCATTGCACCCACTTTGCATGTGTGACTTTCCACAATTCTTCACAGCGACTGCCTCACAACAGTCTCATGACGTAGGTTTTTATAATTCTCCTCTCTTGACAGGTGGGGAAACTGAGGCTCAGGGTGGCTAACTGAGCTGTCAAAGGACACACAGCCAGAAAGCAATGGAGCTCCAATCTGAATCCAGGCAGCCTGACCCTACTGCCCAACCCCAAGGGAAACAGAGTAGGGAGCCAATGCCAGCAGGCTGGGAGGGCTGCCTGGAGGAGGTGGATGTCACGAGGACCTGGGGGAGGACCCTGAGGAGCAGGGAGGGAGGGAGCTGCCGCTGACCATGGCACAAAAACATGTTCCTGGGGCAGTTCTTGGAAGGCAGATTTCCAGGCGCCTGCCTGGATGTGGCCCTGCCTCCCGCTCCCCCAGGCCCCCTCTTCCTATAGGGAAGGCGGCAAGAGGCGCTTCATTAGCGCCTCTGAGGCCCCAGCAGCCCCGGGGGGATGAAAAGGGCCTAGGAGGGGAGCCGTCCTAATTTTGGCACACCTGGCAGGTGGCCCAGGGCCACTGAAAGGGATTCAGCTGGGGCCGGCTGGGCAAGCCCCGTCATTGTTCCCGCTAGATCCGCGGTCAGGGCTTCAAATGCAAAACCGGGCAGGGGATGGGTTGGGGGGGCGCCGGTGGCCTCTGCTCTTCCTTTAATAGACCAAAGGACTCTGGCGGCTTAGCTCTTTTTCCTAATTTAAAGATATTTTCAGGCGTTTGGGAGCTCCCCTACGGAGAAGCAGGAAGGCTGGGAAGTGGGGGGCCTTGAAACTCTCTTCATGGTTGCCCGCGGAGGATGGAGGAAAAGGCGGGGAGGAGGAGGGGGGCTGAGGTTGGTCTGGGGCCATGGATGGGGCGCTGAGCAGGTAGAGACCAGTGTTGAGTTCTCGGCTCTCGTATGCCCCAGTTTCTCTCTCTGGAACCTCTGCCTGATTTCTGGAAGCGTCCGCAGCAGGTAGGACGGATGCAGATGTGCCCAAACGGCAGGTTCTTCCAAAGGAGCTCTTTCGGGTCAACTCTAGAGGCCTTGACTTAGGAGGCAGATGGAGGAGGCTTTATCCCTCTCAGCATGGCAGCCGTGGTGCCAAGGCAGGAATGAGGGTAGGGAGGCAAGCCAATGGGGTGCAGCCACATCCATGCCAGAAAATGGGGGCTCCCTGGATCATCTCCTCGGCGGGAGGGTGCACGGGGACCAAGAAAGAGAACCAAAGGGCCCCGCTGGAGGGGCCTGGAGCCTAGGGACAATTTAGGGGGTACTGTCTTCCCCTCTCTCATGGCCACGCTGCCCTCTCGGCCTTTTTCTCCCCTTTCCCTCTTTTGCCCCCCATCCCCGCCTACTCCCCTCCAGGCCTCAACGCCCCCTACTCCCAACGCCCCGGCCTGCTCTCCTGCCTCCCCCGTGCCACCTCCAAGGGCTGCGTTTCTCTTCCCACCTCCGAGTTCCCAGCCATCCCCTCTCTCCTCCTCCCCAGCCCGCCCTCCT
>NW_016815269.1:0-2472 GCF_001698545.2 Rhinopithecus bieti
ATTTTTAGTAGAGACGGAGTTTCACCACGTTGGCCAGGATGGTCTCGATCTCCTGACCCCATGATCCGCCTGCCTCGACCTCCCAAAGTGCTGGGATTACAGGCGTGAGCCACCACGCCCGTCATGATTAAAACTTTAAATACCAATTTAAAGTATAGGAAAGTATATTGTTTTTCAAAATTCTTTCAGTGGCTTGACAAGTAAATAAGTTTGAAGCCCACAGTTCTCTAGAGTCTGCATCTCCATCAAATCCATTCTGTCTGAGATACATAATTATTTGAACCTGTGTATGATGCTGTCACTAGAAATATTATCCCAACTAAAAGTGTCCATCTCCATAACATGAGAATATTGGATTTTTCATTCATCATGTATATATATGCTTAATGTTTTCTGCCAAAAAAAAAAGATTATTTTTCAAGGGTTCATTTATAATATCATTCAATATTTGGCAATGTGAGGTCATATACCCAGGCCTAATTACCGACTCCGTGCTAAATTTATTTGCCTCCATTCTACAAATTTTATCAGGTGACTTCTGTAAAAGCACCGCACGCTAACCAACTGTGCCACTGGAGCTCCAAGGTGACTTCTACAAACATCCAAAACTCTCAGGAGTTAAGATCATTTCAAACTAATATGTCTTCCCCAAATAGAGGTCATCCCATAATGAAAGAGGTTTTATAAGAGCTCACATGTAAGGTGATGCTTCTTTTCTGAGGGATAATTTCAGGAGAAAACCTCACTTATATGTGGGCATATGTGGTACACCAAAATATAAATAGTGATAGTCTCTGTTATTTTTGGTATCTTCCAAATGTTATAGAGTGAATATGTATTATCTTTATAACTAGAAAGAAGAATGTATTATTAAATAAGAAGAGCTAGCCTAACAGTAATGAGCACCCCATGACCCAGATTGTGATTACTAAATACTGATTCCCACTAAAAGGAACCAGGACTTTTTGGAGAAATCGCAAGGACAAGAAAAATGTGTAAGATTAGCCTGGATCACCCTGTTACGCCAGGAAGCAAAGGAGCTATAATAATCCTGATGCTGTGTCAAAAGAACTACGGCGCCAACTTGAAGAGTCCATCAACCAAAGGGGATAATTGGAATATCAATAATAATAACAATGGAAATTAATTTAAAAGCATCAAATATTTGAAAAATCCACGAGTTCATAAAATCACTCAAAAAAAACCCCAAAAATTAAACTCTTGTTAATCACCTTTGTGAATGCAACAGAACCAATTCACTTGTAAGAAAACTGGTAAATAAAAAGGAAAGAAACAAGCATTTATCTTGCCTTCTTTTAACAAAGTCTGCCTCACAGTAACCAAATAATAAGTAAGGGAAAGTTTCTATTCATAGAAGTATTCAAGCTAACAATCAAAGAAGGAGTGATGGAATTAGAATATCCTCTAATGAATTAATGGACGTAAACAATAATCATTAATTGCTGCTAACATCATGGAAAGAGAAACCACTGGACACTATGTGTCTCCTGTATACAACACTCCTGATGAAATATTCTTGCCAAAGAATCAAACCTGAATCTGAGCAAGCCTCTGCGTCTACAAATTTATCAATTTATAGAAAATACAGGAAACAAAATAAGATGTTAAATGTCAATGCAGGGATGCAACTGGCAAAATCTAGACCCTGGAGAATTCTACAGGTCAAACAACTCAGATTCTTCAACAAATAAATAGGAAATTTTGAAAAACTTAAAGGACTTATAGATTAAAATAGAAAAGAGATATTGACAAATTACAATGAATGGGCCTTTTTTTAAAATTTCAACTTTTATTTTAGATACAGGATATGCATGTGCAGATTTGTTACATGGGAATATTGCATGATGCTGAGGTTTGAGGTATGAATCCCATCACTCAGGTAGTGAGTGTGGTACCCAATAGTTTTTCAACCCATGCCATCCTCTAGTAGTCTGCAGTGTCTATTGTTCCCACATTTATGTCCATTGTGTGCTCAATGTTTAGCTCCCACTTATAAGTGAGAACATGTGGTATATGGCTTTCTGTTCCTGTGTTAATTAGCTTAGGATAATGGCCTCCAGCTCCATCCTTGTTGCTGCAAATGATATGATTTCATTTTTTCAGTGGCTGCATAGTATTCCATGGTGTACATGTACCATGTACCACATTTTCTTTATCCAATCTACCATTGATGGGCACCTGGGTTGATTCCATGTCTTTGCTATTGTGAATTGTGCAGCAACGAACATACAAGCACACGTGTCTTTTTGGTAGAATGATTTACTTTCCTTTGTGTATATACCTAGTAATGGGACTCCTGGGTTGAATGGTAGCTCTTTGTTTTAAGTTCTTTGAGAAATCTCCAGACTGCTTTCTGGAGTGGTTGGACTAATTTACATTCAAAAAGGCCTTATTTGAATCCTATTTCAAACAACCAGACTGTTAAAACTATGTTTATGGCACAATTGGGGA
>NW_016815269.1:6384-13240 GCF_001698545.2 Rhinopithecus bieti
ATAAAATAAAATTTAGGATAATTTTATATTATCTTAGTGTAGGGAGACTTTCTGAAACCAGACAGGCAACCCAGGAACCAGGAGTCATAAAGGCAAAGACAGACATGTGTGACTACATTTTTTAAATCTTAATTTTTTTATATAGCAAAAGAACCATAAGTAAGGTGAAATATTGGGGGAAACAGGCAAAGAGTAAGAATAGAAGAGGAAATCTAAAGAGTAAAAAATTACATAATAGGCTGCACAGCCTTATTAGCACTCACAGACATGCAAAATAAAATATGGGATTTTACCCATCAGACTTGGGGGATGGGGATTAAAAGGTAATTATATCCAATAACGTTGAAGATTTGGGGAAACAAGCAGTCTCGCATACTGTTGATAGAAATGTCACCAATTTTTTGGAAATTTTGTAATGCCAAATACAATTTTAAATGCCAAATTAATAAATAAATGTCATAATTAAAAATTTCCATGCTTCTTGACCCACATTGGGAAATCTATTCCACAGAAATACAAACACCAATATTTCAGAACACTTAAATTCAAGATTGCTCATGATACAATTCAGAGGCAAAAAAAAAGGAAACAAACTGAATGTCTACCAATAAAGAAATGCTTGAAGGCCAGGCGTGGTGGCTCACGCCTGTAATCCCAGCACTTCAGGAGGCCAAGATGGGTGGATCGCTTGAGGTCAGCATTTGAGATCAGCCTGGCCAACATGGTGAAACCCCATCACTACTAAAAAAGTACAAAAATTAGTCTGGCATAGTGGTGCGTGCCTGTAATCCCAGCTACTTGGGAGGCTGAGGTAGCAGAATTGCTTGAATCCAGGAGGCAGAGGTTCCAGTGAGCCAAGATCACACCATTGCACTCCAGCCTGGGTGACAAAGTCAGATTCCATCTCAGAAAAAAACAAAAACAAAAAAGAAAGAAAAAAGAAAGAAAGAAACACTTGAATAAACTGTAGCTTGTTTATTCATATTTATTCATATAAACAGACTATGCAATGTAACATTACACTTATCTTAAAAGAATGTTAAGGAAAAACATACCTTTACAACAGAAGAGGTTTGGTGGTCACTACCTTAATCAAGTTATCAAATCACTTACAGTGGGACAGTCCGATATTACACATCTCCTGACATTATACAATAGAAGTACACAGAATCATCTACAAACTATTCTTGCTAAATATATCCAAACCTAAATCTAACCAAGCCTTTAGACTTAACTTTCAGTTTCCAGGAAACACAGGGAATAGAAGAACAAGTTAACACCCTGAGGAAATAATCAGACAAATATAGAATGTGGGGCATTCTGTAAGACAACTGACCTGGTCTCTTGCCAAGGTCAAGAGCAAGGAACAAAAAAGATGGGGAACTATTCTATATTAAGAGAGACTTAAGAGACATAAAATGAATTGCAATGTGTGATCTTTTATTGGATTCTGATTCTTTAAAAAGTAGCTATAAAAAAAAGATTTTAGCCCAGCATGGTGGCTCATACCTGTAATCCCAACACTTTCGGAGGTTGAGGTGGGTGGATCACTTGAGGTCAGGAGTCCGAGACCAGCCTGGCCAACATGGCAAAACCCTGTCTCTACTAAAAATATAAAAATCAGCCAGGCGTGGTGGCACATGCCTGTAATCTCAGCTACTCAAGAGACTGAGGTACAAGAATCACTTGAACCCAGGAGGCGAAGGTTGCAGTGAACTGAGATTGTGCCACTGCACTCCAGCCTGGGCCACTGTTTTTTTAGGACTCTGTCTCTAAAAAAAAGAGAGATTTCAGATACAATGAGGGAAATTTAAATATAAACTGGATATAAGCTATAAGGGAATTACTGATTTCTAAGATGTGATAATGGCCTCATGGGTATATACAAAAAAGTCCTTAAGTTTCAGGCAATTCATGTGATGTATTTATGGGTGAAGCATTATAATGTCCTACTTACTCTGTCTCAAATGATTCAGGACAAAATATTATGTTGCACTGTATCAAACTGTCATTTTTAAGATCAAAAACAGTTGAGTATTTACAATTTTGCAAGGCTTAACCTGACGAATGGGAGGAAGAATATGAGCACAAATATAGTAAAATGTTAATAAATAAATCTAGACCAAGGTTATATAGGTATTCAGTATACTGTTATTTCGATTTTTCACGCTAGAAATTGAAGGAAAAACACAGACCTATGTCTATTGGCCTGGATTGATACATGATATATTGTCTTTTTTTTTTTTTAATGCTAAGAAACATTTATAGAAGACCCATGATATGATTTGGCTCTGTGTCCCCATCCACATATTACCTTGAATTGTAATAATCCCCATGTGTTGTGGGAGGGACTCAGTGAGAGGTAATTGAATCATGGGGGTGGGTTTTTTGGTGCTGTTCTCATGATAATGAGTAAATCTCATGAGATCTGATGGTTTTATAAAGGGGAGCTCTCCTGCACATGCTCTCTTTGCCTGCTGTTATGGAAGATGACCCTTTGCTCTTCCACCATGATTGTGAGGTCTTCCCAGCCATGTGGCACTGTGAGTCCATTAAACCTCTTTCCTTTATAAATTACCCAGTCTTGGGTATGTCTTTATTAGCAGCATGAAAATGGACTAATACAACCCATCGAAGGAGTAGAGCAGAGAAACAACCTAAATGTTTTTATAGATATGTCTCACCCATAAAGAAAAGGTTAATCGTGAATTAAGCATTAATATTTTGCTATCTGAGATAGGAGAATGGAGGAGTGAAAGATTAAACCCACTTTTTTTTTTTTTTTTTTTGTTTGAGACGGAGTTTCCTCTGTTGCCCAGCCTGAGTGTAATTGGGATCTCAGCTTGCACAAACCTCACTTCCCGGGTTCAAGCGATTCTCCTTCCCTTTCCCAGCCTCCCGAGTAGCTGGAGACAGGCATGTGTCCACCATGCCCAGCTAATTTGTATTTTTAGTAGAGATGGGGTTCTCCATTGTCAGGCTGGTCTCAAAATCCTTGACCTCAGGTGATCCGCCTGCTCACCCTCCCACAGTGCTGAGATTACAGGCGTGAGCTACCATGCCCAGCCAATACACTTCTTAATAATCTCTGAATTGTTCCACTTCAAAATGAGATGTTTACTTGCATAATTTTGAAAAGCCTAGTTGAAAATGCACACAACTCACACATACCCCACCTATACAGAATTCTCCCAGAAATTTGGGGGGTATCTTTTCAAATGGCCTACAAAGATTCCACGATTTTTAACCCTATATTTTCATTTAGAGCAGGGGTTGGCGAATGCCATCCTATTCCTAGCCTAAATCCTTCCTACCACCTGTTTTGTAAATAAGTTTTATGGAACACCAGTCAAGCCATTCACATAAATTACGTCTATAGCCCAATTTCACAATACAATGGCCAGATGAGTTGTTGTAAAGACTGTATGTCCCTCAATGCTTAAGTATTTTACTATCAGGCCTGTCCTTGTACAGAGAAAGTTTGCTAATTCCTGATTTAGATGCATCTTAATGGATGTTCTGGGATAACCTGGACAATCTGCCTATAACAAAAGGTTACTATCCTATTCATGCTCTAATTTTCAGGACGGATTTATAACATTTCACCAGAGTTTAAATGCTTGATGTGCGACCTACTGATAAAAGAATATAGGTAGGCTTAAAAAGTAATTTCCAGGGGGTACGGGCTCATGTCTGCAGGTTCCAGCGCACTGGGGAGGCTGAGACGGAGGATGCTTGAGTCCAGAAGTTTGAGCCAGTAAGACAAATGTAGCGAGACCCCATCACTACAAAAAAAAATGAAATAAAAAATACACAGGTGTGATAGTACGGCCTGTATCCTAGCCCCTCAGGAGCTGAAGCAAGAAGATCCTGAGGCCAGGAGTTCAAGGCTGCAGGTGCTATGACGCCATTGCATTCCACCTGGGCAACAGAATAGACCCTGTATCAAAATTTTTTTAAAAAGTATTCCAGAAAAACAACATAATCTTTCTCTAAATTAATATGTAATTTAAATGTGACAGGGTATATATTTGCTGGTATATGCGCTGATTTGTTTTACACGTGTATAACAAAAGCTGTAAGCAGAAGGAAGTATAACTGATCATATATTACCACATAAAAAAATAATTTAGTCAACACTGGGCTCCAATAATTTTTTCTCTTTAAAAGGTTCTGAATATGTATGTTGAAAATTTCCATAATAAAAAGTGATAATAAGTAATTTAAAGACTGTATATTATCACTTGAGAATCATCCCTTTTACAGTTGGAAATAACAGCCAAGAATTATGAAGCTAAAAAAACCCCCTCTGGGTCTAATTACACAGATTTAAGTATGACTCAAACCTGCCTATATTTTATATACTTAAATAAATACTATAGATATAATGAATTTTCTCTTTGTGATTTATTTTCCTTTTAAATAGGAGAGTCAAAACTGTCTATAAAGGTTACCCCATCATCCCCTTTGACTCAGGAAGTGGCCTATCTAGAGCATTTCCAGATTTCTCCCATATTTGAAATTATGAGTGGAAATAAAATTCCTTTTACCTTCACACACAATCTAAAGACTCAGGTGATTTCCTAAACTTAACAACACACACAAATTCTTTCAGCTTCTAATGGAGATCTTTTTTCTAATGGAGATATTTTAAGGTTGGCTTTCTCTCAAAACAAACAAAAAAGCAGGATATTTTAAAAGGCCATCACGGTTGGGCATATTTCAATTATTCTGAAATGAACATTGGCAAAATTAACTTCCAAAACGACCCTGTAGCAAACACATCCTGCAAATGCAGCCGGATTCCATTGGCTCTGCCTCTCAGCATGCTTCTCGATCTGAGAAACCAGAATGAGGCAAAAGCAAGATGCATGTCTGCAAGGAATATGATGCAATAATCATGTGTCTACAATTCCATTATGGTATAATTAATCTTAATTACACATTAAATTCTGCCTGAATTAAAAGACTAATATAGCTTGAATCTTGTTTGTGTTGACTATAATTTTACCGTGTTATTTTAAGAAATGTAAAATAAACCTTCTAAAGCAAAATGGTGACTTTGGGGATCCAGTTCCTAAGGGCTCCTACAGCTCAACTGCTGTCAGCCCAGCCCATTTTACCCATTTGCTGAGGACTAGGCGGGGAGTGTTTTGCATCCTTATCTCCCATTCCCAGCCTCAGAGGTAGTCAGGACATGGGAAAGGAAGTGCTGATTACATATCCAGTCGCCTGACAGAAGGGGCATCATCCTTACTCTCCTTGTATTTATGTCTCTCTACATTGTTCTGAAGACAAACTAGAGACTTGGCGTTTGCCTCCTTCTCTGTGCACCACTGTAAGAATTTCCTGGGTTACCTTTCAGTCTTCTCTCTCTTGCTTACACAGGCACTTGCTAACCTTCTGAAGATTCTCCAGGCACACTCAACAACTACAAGAGCAGAGGATCTTCTTAGAAGGCAGAAAGCTGCACCACAGCAGCCCCTTTATTGTGGTACAATACAGACACAGTCTGTATTATCTATGGGGCCAGCATCACGAGATCCTTTTCCATTTCTACCTATTGAGCCATGGTGCAAATGAGAACTGTTTTTTGTTTGTCTGTTTGTTTGTTTGTTTTCCATTTCCATGGAGATGGGAATTCTGATGTCCTATGCCTTGCCAAGGGGCAAAATGTCTGGAACTACTAGAAACACTTGATGTCAAAAAAAAACATGAACACAAAACGGTGGCTTATACTTTTAGCAAAGCATATTTTGACCCTGAGAAGGACAAATTTGCTTATTTTGGAATAGGGAAGAAAGTGTTCTGTACCAAAAGTGGAAATTACCAAAGGCACTATGCTCCACATAATACTGAAAACTCTCGGCTAAGAAACTGGAGCAAAGGTGGCAAGGAATGACGGAGGGTGCCCTGGGAGAGAGGAAGACACTGAATACCTGCAGTGGGAAAGATGATGAAAGAGTATGGTAGCTGGCAAATGGGAGGCTCCACATGGAAGCTATAACCACTCCATGAAGCCTGGGAACACATCTACATCCTTCCTAGAGGATATAGTAAAGTGGAACATCAATGCAGAAACCCTCAAACTTCCCCAAAATGTCTGAACTTAGCCTCTCTCTTCTTGATTTTCCTGCATTTTCCAGGGAGGTTACTGAATCATAAACAGTCCCTTAGGCCAGGCACAGTGGCACACGCCTGTAATCCCAGCACTTTGGAAGGCTGAAGTGGGAGGATCACTTGAGCTCAGGAATTCAAGATCAGCCTGGGCAACATAGGGAGACCCCTGTCTCTACAAAAAATTTAAAATTAGCCAGATGTGATGGCACATGCCTGTGGTTCCAGCAACTTGGGAGGCTGAGGTGGGAGGATTGCTTAGGCCCAAAGGTTGAGGCTACAGTGAGCTATGACTGTGTCACTGCACTCCAGCCTGAGTGATAGAGTGAGACCTTGTCTCAAAAAAAAAAAAACAAAAAAAAAAACCAGAGTCCCCTTTATCTGAGATATACCATGTTCATAGATTAGTGCACTTGAGATTGTGTAGATGTCAATTTTCCCCAAAAAAGTCTAGAAACAGACCTGCACATATACTGTCACCTGGTTTATGAAAAGCAGAGTTCCTGGAGTGCTGTTAATGTACTGCTCCTTGATCTGGGTGCTAGTTACATCAGAGTGTTGAGTTTGTGAAAATTAACAAGCTGTATATTTATGATAGGTATACTTTTCTGTTTGTATATTATACTTCAATTAAAACTTTGTTTTCAATCCCTTTATAAGCATTCAAATGGCATTTTTCAAAGATTAAACTGTTGTTGTTCAAAGTCAAAAAACAAAAGAAAATGTTCAAAATTTGGAT
>NW_016815270.1:0-2609 GCF_001698545.2 Rhinopithecus bieti
AGAACTCACGTCTAACAACCCCTCCCCTTGTATTTCCTTACAGCTCTTTCTTCTCCGACTTTTTCTTTAATCATGTTTAAAGAAACTTATTTTTTAGTTGTTTTGCTTAATTTTCCAAAAGAAGAAACTTCTCTGGGTAAGGTGGAGGATAGTTAAGGGAGGTTTTGGTAAGTGGTGTTTCTTGAGCCTCTGTACCAACCCACAGATGCATGGTATGACACAACACCTTACAAGAATAAGTACACCCATTTCAGCTGCGAGGGAATTGCCATTAGAATTGAGGCCATTATTCCTTTACATTTACCAAACCACTTTTCTAGCTATCCTGTAAACAGGTCATTACCCCTGAGTTGCTGGCTAATTCATTGGACAGAGCAGTCAGACTTTGCATTGCCTTTGTTATACTTCCATCAGTGGCAGTGTTGTTTGAGATGAGGTGCAACATTGAGTTTTAATCATGATGCAAACTCCTCCTCTTTCTGTTAATACCATGTCTAAGGCTATTCTATTTTCCCAAGCCATCTGGCAAGTAGCTCCAAATTGCTTAGCTAATCCTTTAACAGTATCTCTAGCATAGTTAATAAATCGCTGTTGGTTGTAGTAGGTGTAGTTTATCCAGTTTTCATTTTTATTAATTGTCACTTACCAAAATATTGACCCAAATCCTGCAGCTATTTGATTTTGGGCTTTAAATTGACTGGTATTCCTTGTGGGACTCTGTGTCTAAATAGACGTGAGAGTCAAAGGACCCATAAGGGTGTTCTCTCGCTTTACAATGTCTTATTTTTCCTTCCTCTGGTTGATGAAATGCCAGGGTGAAAGGCATAGCCAACTGGACTAAAGCACAAGTGCCATTCCAGTTACTGAGCAGAGTATCCACTAAAGGTCCATCACAATACCACCACACATAAAGGTCCACCACAATACCACTATGTATCCACTTGGGAATGAACAAGGGCTGACTGATTGGTAAGCTCTTGAAAATTCTTAAGCTCACTGCATCCCTTCAGGTCTCTAAGGAACGATAAGTCTTCTCCCTGTTTGAGAGACATGAAGTGAACTTAGTGTTGGGAGATGGAGGCTGGATGGCCCTTGGGGGCTGACCCTCAGGGTGCCAAACTTCGGGATATAGCAGAGACTGAGTTTGGTATGACTTGTTACCCCAGGCTATAGAATCCTGGAAAAGAGCTACTATACAGCCCATGCCTGGTTGACTGAAGGACCACCCTAGTGGAAAGGGGACAATCTGGTCTCTGGCCTGCCGTGCACACAAGCATAACCTCTGCTTTTGTTTAATGTGTGGACAGAATATTTGATCCATTCCAACCAGACATTTGCATCTTGGCATCCTGTCTTAATTGTCAAAGTTTGTTTTAAGTCTTTAAATTTTATGATAGCTATCTTGGTCTTGTCATTAGATGGAGGAGGAGCAATTGTTCTGTTGTGAGAGGTTTTGGAAGAAGGCTTAGAGGAAGCTGCAGGCGGTGGGGGATCAAAGAAATGCATTTCAAAGAATCTAACAGGGTTTGTCCTTGGAACCACAGCCCCTATACCATAAAACCAACTTAAAGAAGGGAACAGGCTTAGGAATGGGGAAGTACTTTGAGGGTTTGAGATAATAACCTGTATAGAATTACACTGGTTTACCTGACAGTTAGCAGGGAGTGCTGTCCCTCTAGTAAAATGAATGTATGGTTTTTAGGAAATTGCAAAAACCATTGGGGGCAGTCCATTCTTGCTCTTTAGTGGTCCACAGAATATTGGACCAACTATGGCATAAAAGCTCTGCACTGGGGAGCAAGACCCCTGGTTGACACTGGAGTCTTTATCAAAATATCCCTGGATTAAATGGTCCTAGTTTACTAATGCCTAGTCTGAGGAGAGTCAGGAGGGACACAGGTACTTTTCTGAGGTAGAGAGCTGTCTTTGACTTGACAAGTCCCCAAGGGCATAACAAGGCAAGCATTAAATGCAGTGGTTTGAGGTGAAATTGACTAGGTTGTGTTAATAACTAGATGGTCAGCAATAGAGCAAGGAAAGAAGAAAGAGAAATAGAATAGATGAAAAGAGTTAAACTTTTCTTAGCTTTAGTTTGGTAGGGTTTTCCCCTGGGACTATCGCTTATGACTCTGGAGAGGGTGGTGCTTTCTTGGTGGTGATGTCCCTCCCCCTTCCGCTGTATGAACAGCAGTCTCGGTGGTTAGCAGCACAAGGTCCGGGTCCTTCCTAGGCTAACTCGAGTTTCCTTTCTTTTCACCCTTTGATGAGAATGTGATACGCAGGCTGATGCTGGTTTACCGGAAATTCTAGGAGTGGCACCTGTGCTAAAAGACCTTAGTTTTCAGGGAAAGGAAAGTGGAAGATAAACCAAGTATGTAATTTCGAAGAAACTGATCTTTTGTTTTAAATCTGGGGACATCAGCAGTGGGCTTTATAGTCCTTGGTGCCACCTTATTGAGAAATTTCCTTTAGCACTTACTTTTATTAGTTTTTAGACCAAAGAAAGCAAGCACCATATTTGACAATGCTTCCTGTATGATTTTTATACCAGATAAGCTAAATTTCACCTTTATATTAATGTTATTAATGGTAAACTTAGTTTTAATAAA
>NW_016815270.1:3678-16363 GCF_001698545.2 Rhinopithecus bieti
TTTTTTTTTTTGAGACGGAGTCTCGCTCTGTCGCCCAGGCTGGAGTGCAGTGGCCGGATCTCAGCTCACTGCAAGCTCCGCCTCCCGGGTTTACGCCATTCTCCTGCCTCAGCCTCCCGAGTAGCTGGGACTACAAGCGCCCGCCACCTCGCCCGGCTAGTTTTTTATATTTTTTAGTAGAGACGGGGTTTCACCGGGTTAGCCAGGATGGTCTCGATCTCCTGACCTTGTGATCCGCCCGTCTCGGCCTCCCAAAGTGCTGGGATTACAGGCTTGAGCCACCGCGCCCAGCCATATTTTTCTTACTACCAGAGGTTTGTGTGAACTTCAACCCCCACCCTGTGGGGATTTCTTGATTTCTCACCTCTTTCTCAGGTTCAACCCCCACCCCACCCTGGGGATTTCTCATCTCTTTTTGAGGTTCAGCCTCCCCCACCATGGGGATTTCTCACCTCTTTTCAACCTCCAAGGCACCCAACTAAGGAATACTTCAGTGTCTAAGGAATACTTTACCGCCCCTGCAGTTTCTCTCTCCTTAATATATACTAACGAAGGAATGCTTTACAGCGGCTTCTCCTTCCTTGGTCTGTGCATAGAGTCATCGCTGCAGTATATGAGGATCCTTTAAGCTAGGCTGGTTTTTTTCACACATTGTTGAGAGCTCGGGTTATTCCTTGCACTGGGTGGGTCTTGATTTCTCACCCCTGAGGCCGCCACAAGGTGGCGGGGTGTGCCTCCTCCTGAGAGAGCACCAGAGATCATATCGGAGGGGAATGTAATCCCGGAAGAGTCTCCAAATTGTTATAAAGTTTCGATGTCACAAAATAAATAGCACTCAAATATAAAATTTTCTTTTTACTTCTTAGCAAGGCAAGTTACTTCTGTAGAAGGGTGCGCCCTTACAGATGGAAGAATGCGCCCTTACAGATGGAACTTTGACAAGGGAAGGGAAGGGGTCCTTATCCCTGACACACATGGCCCCTGCTGCTGTGTCATTCCTCTATTGGCTAGGATTAGACTGCATAGGATAAACTAATTCCAAATGGCTAATTTCAAGAGAGGGATGCCGTGAGTGGTTTGGTGGGAAAAATGGTTATGACAGAGCAGGTAATCAGAATGAATCAGGGTGGAGCAGGTAATCGGAATGAGTCAGAGTGGAGTAGATAATAAGGATGAGTCAGGGTGGAGCAGGTAATTGGAATGAGTCAGGGTGGAGTAGATAATCATAATGAGTCAGGGTGGAGCAGGTAATCGAAAAAGGTTGCTTTACGAGGAAGTTTAAAAGTAGAAGGCAAAGAATTGAACATACTGACATACTGATTCTTTGAAAAACATTTAGAACTTATATCTCACAATGTAGATCATTTCTCTCCTTTCTGACTTCTTGCAGCTATTCTACTAGACGTTGCCAAATGGGTGTTGTCTTGTTAGCTGTGAATACACAAGCAGGGAGCTCATTGTAGATCCATCTGTATGGTCTGCTTTCCTAGTGAACTTCAAGTGGAAGATGCAGTGTCAGCAGCTGTTATAACAGAATGTACCTAGTTATAAAGGGAGTATCTGTCATGCTCTCTTGCTTATGGGACCCTGGAGACTCCTGGCAAAGTTGCATCTGAGGGTGCCATTACTGCAGGCTCATAGGGAACCCTGAGATGCTCCCAGTGTCCTTTGGAGTTGCTCCTTTTAAGTATCTTATCTTTAATGATGTCTTCATCCTCACATTGCATGACCCAGGGCCCTCAGCATACTTCACACAAATACAGGCTCACTCTCCTATGTGTCATTTCCTTTCTGTTTTTGCATTGGAGTCACTTCTCTTCCTTTTCTTGTTTCCCTTTCTCCTCTCAAGGCTTTCCAGACTGAATTTTAGCCTCCACAGCTGAGGATAAGACCACCTCTAAAAAGAAGGTAGCAGCATTGAGAAGTGGTGTAGTAATCCTTCCTATAGTAAGAGGAGACACGTACTGCATTTTTTTAACCTTTTTTTTTTTCACTTTCACTACTTTCCCTCTTCTGATTTGACCACTCTATGAATATAAAGAGTGCTTTTATGTATTTTTGTCATCCCCTCTTCTGTGGTTATGAGGCTCTTTGGTCAGCTGCTTTTCTGCCTTCCTCTTTGGTTAGGCTGGAGCACCCCTCCTACCCCTTTACCTTCAGTTTTCCTCTGTGCCATTTTGTTTGTCCTACATTAAGCATTTCGCAGCTATAGTTATTACCTTGGTAATGCTAAGTAGGAATTCTAAATTTCTCTTCAAAGAATATGTCAATATGTTCAATTCTTTGCCTTCTACTTTTATACTTCCTCGTAAAGCCTCGTAAAGCTACTTTTACTGTTACCTCCTCCACCCTGACTCATTCTCCATTCTTACTCATTCCGATTACCTGCTCCACCCTGACTCATTCTCCACCTTGACTCATTACAATTACCTACTCCACCCTGACTCATTCCAATTCATTCTCCACCTTGACTCATTTCATAGCCATTTTTCCTGCCAAACCACTTATCCCATCATTCTCTTTAAATTAGTCAATCAGAATTAGTTTAGCCTGTGTGGTCTAATTGTAGCTAATAGGGGAATGACACAGCAGGAGCCACAGGAAAATTCCAGGAATAAGAACCCCTTTCCCTCCCTTGTCCAGGTGTATGGACACCATTTCTCCATCTCTTGAGGGCACACCCTTCTCAGAAGTACCTTGCCTTGCTGAGAATTAAAAATAAGATTTTATATTCAAGTGCTATTTATTTTGCAGCATTGGAAGTTTATTTATAATGGTAACATGCTTGTGAGGCCCTCCAGAACCTTCTGAGGGGACCAGTGACTCCTGTGACCCATCAGTAAAAATCATTGCCTTTTCCCTGACAAGACCTCTGAAACTATCATTATCCATAACCATCAGAACACATTTTCTCTGAAATATGTAGCTGGTATATTTTAAATTGTTCAAGCCCAGGGACTGTATCTTATTCATGTTATTGCCCAAAGTCGTGTAGTAAGCACTCAAAAGTTAACTACTTAATGGAGTGCCTTTGTCTTTACATAAGTGCCTTTGTTTTTTCATTGAGACCCAGTGGAGGGAATCCACCATTTCAGAGTGTCATTTCCTTTTCCACCTTTTCCCAGCAGGAACCTTTAAAAGCTTCCTCCAGTGGAACGTCTTAGAGGACATCCCATTTCTGAGACAGAAACATACTTGATCTCCCTTACTCTCCTGCAATTAACTGCTTGTTCCACACATGACAAATGACTCACATTTTCTTTGAGCAGTCAGAAGCAGATTTATGCATTTCCCTTTCTGTTTTCATCCTCTTATCTTGGCTTCCAGGTTAGTTGCCAAAGCTTTGTTTTTGAGAAGAATGATTTGATTTTTCTCTCTCAGGTGTAATCTGGGCCTGGATCACGCCATCCACCACTGTGTCACCATGTACCTGCCCCTGCTGCTGGTCCTCCTGGTCAACCCCATTCTATTCGGAAAGACAGTGACTGCAGGTAAACAGTAGGGAAGCTTTCTGGGTACACGGCCACTGGGAGTGGCCCTATACCTTGGGCTCAGACAGTGACACATTTCTTCCTGGAATTATGGGAAATAGTTGACTTCATTCATCGTCCTTCAGAGACATCAACAGAACGCAGTCACAAAAAGCAAGCAGGTTCAATAAATGAAACGTAAATGTGCAGCCCTCTGCCAGCACAAGTTCTGTGCCATTGTTAGCTCAGCACCAGGACTAATTACTTTTCATTTCAATGCTGGAACCCTCCTGGGTTTGCTGCAGGACTGCCACTGAAGCTCTGTGGAGGTGTGTGAGGAACAGGAGAGGAAAGAGGGAAGGGACTGAATGAACACTGAGGAGGCTCTAGTCCCATAATGCACTTAGCTGATGTCTTTTCTCAGGAAAGAAAACAGGAAGTGGAGCACAGGAAATGAGTCAATGGCAATGGTTAGAAAAGGATAAGAGGAATTGAGTCCTTGACAACATGCTTGGAAAAGGCTTCTGGGCTGCAGCTGGGGACCATCAGTCCAGCCCCTACTTCCTCCTCTAGGAAATGTGTCCTGGAGTGAGCCACCCACCTCCTCATGTTAGCAATGGTGAATCCACACAAGTCTGAAGTATCCTCACTTCTTGCATCCTCAGAGGAAAGAATTCCACTGAGAGGCATAAGGGAAAGTGACAGACTGAGGCATGTTTCAGAGCAAGAGGGAAAGTTTATTAAAAAGCTTTAGAAGAGGAATGAAAGGAAGTAAGTACACTTGGAATATGGCCAAGCAGGTAACTTGAGAGAGTCAAGTGCACTGTTTAGCCCTTGATGTGGGGTCTTTTATGTTGCCATGGTTTCTGGGGTCTTGTATCCCTTCTTCCATTATTATTTTCTTGGAGCAGGCTGTCTTCATGCACAGTGGCCTGCTACCATTTGGGAGGGGCCACATGTGCAGTGTTTCCTGGAGTTGTGTGCATGCTCACCAGCCAAAGTGTTCCTAGAGGAAGGTCATATGCCAGTTAGACTCTTCCATCTTGCCTCATAATGTGCATGCTTGAGCCTACTTTCCCAACCCCTGAGATTTTATGGGGAAGCTGCTGATCAACACTTTCCAGTGTTTCTATTTGGAGACTGCCTTCTGCTGGTACCAGCTGCAACCAATTATTTTAGAGAGACAGTTACCACCTGTTGCCTCACATTCCTGGGGACAGAGACCTTTTCCTGCCATACTCATGTGTCTGACAACCTACTGTAACAATCAAGAGATGCCAGAAATCTCTGAAGGGTATTGGATTTAGAAGAAGAAAGTTTGCTTTAACTGTAAGGTCCTTTGAGTATCATCTGTTGATTGTAGAACTTTTTTTTTTTTTCCTTTCAAAACAGCATCTCATTCTGTTGCCCAGGCTGGAATGCAGTGGCACAGTCATAGCTTATTGCAACTTCCACCTCCTGGGCCCAGTTGATTCTCCCAGCTCAGCCTCCCAAGCAGCTGAGATTACAGGCAGGCACTACCACACCTGGCTAATTTTTGTATATCTTTTTTTTTTTTTTTTTTGTAGACATAGGCTCTAACCATGTTGCTTAGCCTAGTTTCAAACTCCTGGGCTCAAGCAAGCCTCCCCGCTTTATCTCGCAAAGTGCTGGGATTACAGGTTTGTGTCACTGAGCCAGGCCTGATTGTACAAGTTTTTAAAAACATTATTTTAGTCAGGTGCCATGGCTCGTGGCTCTAATCCCAGCACTTTTGGGAGGCCGAGGTGGGTGGCTCACATGAGGTTAGGAGTTTGAGACTACCCTGGACATGGTAAAATGCTGTCTCTACTAAAAACACAAAAATTAGCCAGGCCTGGAGGTGCATGTTTGTAATCCCAGCTACTTGGGAGGCTGACTCACAACAATCGCTTGAACCCTAGAGGCAGAAGTTGCAGTGAGTAAAGCATCCAAGATTGTGCCACTGCACTTTAGCCTGGGCAACAGAGTTAGACTCCGTGTAAAAAAAAAAAAAGTGCCCTATCACTAGTCATAATAATTATTGTATTTCTTTGGACAAACCTCCTTATATGTACATTTAAATATAGTATACTAAATACAGCTTTTTTTCCCCCGCAAAATCTCAGTTATTCAAACTCATCAAATAAAATGAAATCACTTATATACGCTGTTAACAGTGATTGTCTCTGGGTGGAGGGACCATTAGTTATTCATACTTCTCTAAATATATTTCCTAACTTTTCATAAGGGCAAAATTCATTTTCCACATTTTAAAAGGTATGAATTATTTTATAATAGACAAAATGGAACTTTAACAATATAATTTCTGGGACTAGAAAATTCAAATAAATAAATTAATTTTAAAAGCAATAAAAAGAGCCACCATGACACCCCAGCTCAGAGTCTGTTTGAAAATTACCACAGAAATCACACAGACGTTTGCTTGAATCCAGGACGTCCTCATAAACAGTGGCTGACCTGGTTAGAATCAAGTCTTTCCTTTTTTTTTTGAGATGGAGTCTCACTCTGTTGCCTAGGCTGGAATGCACTGGTGCGATCTCGGCTCACTGCAAGCTCCAACTCCCGGGTTCATGGCATTCTCTTGCCCCAGCCTCCCGAGTAGCTGGTACTACAGGCACCTGCCACCACGCCCGGCTCATTTTTTGTATTTTTAGTGGGGATGGGGTTTCACTGTATTGGCCAGGCTGGTCTCAAACTCCTGACCTCGTGATCTGCCCGCCTCGGCCTCCCAAAGTGCTGGGGTTACAGGCATCAGCCACCGTGCCCAGCCAGAAGCAAGTCTTTTTGAAGTGCCACCAGCTCCCTCTAGCAGGAATACTGTTCCAGAACTGCAAGCCTTCTTTAGAAGTTTTCCCAGCTGGTGTCTTGGCTCCAGGAAAGGCAGGTCCACCACACTAACAAAACCAGCTCTCCACCATCCTTGTCAGCCACCCAGACTCTCCTCAAAATCTGGCTGGGTGATCCATGGCCAGTCCTCCCCCATCCTTCAGTTCCTTTACCCACTCTTTGAGCAGCTCATCACACTTGCTCTGAGTAACTCAGACCAAGATTCCCCCAGATTCACCTTAACCCAACTCTGGGAGGAAGATCTGAGTGTCATGCTCTCCCACAGCCCATAGTGCATGTGTTTCAGAAAGACACAACAGTATTGCAGTTGCCTTTTTTTGAGAAAGGATCTCGCTGTTGCCCACAGTGGAGTGCCATGGTGTGAACTCCAAGGTGGTAGTGCTGCATTCCATTGCTGACAAGCACTTAACATGACTGTACTGCCCATTCCCCATGTTGATTGAGCACCCTCTATGTGGCAGGTGTTATCTGGGACGTCGGGTACAGTAAGGTGACTACAACACATTCTTTCTCCACTGAGACTCTCCACTGTAGTGGCAGAGACAGAGAATGAAAAACACAAATAATGATACGATACTCCATCCAGGTAGTGGGAAGTGCCATAAAGAAAAATCAGGGAGGGTTGGTTTTAGAGAGGGTGTCCCAGAGTCTCCCTGAGCATGAGGTAACATTAGAATTGAGACCCAAATGAAGTGTAGGAGCCACAAGAAAATCAGAAGAGCCTTACAGACAGAAAAATAGAGTTACAAAGGCACAGTGGCAGGACCAAGCCTGGAGTGGGAGAGAAGCAGTGTGCCTAAGCGTGTAAGGAAACAGAGAGGGACTCAGAGGAAGCTGTGATTGTCAGCAAAGCCCATGGGTGGAGGGCTTTGGAGGCTCTTTGTGGGCTTTTTGGAGTCATTTGCCCCATCTGTGGTTGGAAAGGCCACCCTCCATGATGTCTTCCACCTCTGTATTCCCCACACACAGCTTGCAACCTGAGATGGAGCAAGTATTCTAGTATATTTGGGGATTGGAAGAATAATTCTGACAGTGGTTTCAAAGGGTCTCAAAGAAAGATGTATTGCTGGAATGACGACCAATGCCCAAGATTATTCTTTTTATGGGATTCACATTAGCTCTCACACTGCTGACTGATGCTCACATTTTTCTCCCCTTTGTTCTGTGTCCTTTTTAAACCATGTCATATTCTGGAAGAACAACATGGGGGAATTGATTAATAACCAAAACAAGACTGAAGGAAAATGATAGTGAAATAGAAAGCCAGCTAGAATTAGCCCCAGATAACTACTGAAAATGGATTGGTAGTTTGGCTTTGAGCTTCCTAGCTGGGGGGTAAAGAGAAAAATGTGACCAGTTACATGATTCTTAATTATTTTCAAGAAAATACTGCATGTGGGAGCAAAACCATCCTGAAATGCACACTTGATAAAAATGTCTCATGAAGGAAATACTGAGCACATCAGGACAAATACATTCTTGTATTTATAAAAATATTATTTGTCACTTTACTGTCTTATGTAGGGGCATGATCAGAATGAGCTCAATTTGGCAAAGGGTTACCAGGAATGTAGTAGTGTGTATTTAATTTGGGCTGGATGTGTCTTCAAATTGGGCCTTGAGATACAGTTTTCCATAAGTAGACTTAGACGCTGATGGGGAGGAGCTGCTTGCTATAAACATGTGACATTGCCCCTGAAAAGACAATTGGGAAGTGTAGTTTTTCACATTTGTGGTCACTATCCCTTCCAGCACTTCCTGGAGTTCAGTGTAGGTAGCTAGCCAACCATAGGGTCCGTGTTGCCCGAGTTACCATCCCTAGTAGAAGCTGCACCAGCTGTCACAAGAGTGCTGTCTGCTTCTAAATTAGAGAGTACAAGTCCTGGATCTCTGAAACTTTCCTAAACCAACCGTTTTGTTGCCTGCACATCTGTGCCACGACCAGCCATTAACTGGCCTAGACAATTCTGTAGGACTTGTTTTGTCCATCGTAATTATTTAATAAAATGTAGATCGAAAGATGGTTAGGTTTTTGTGTTTTTTTCATAGATGAAATGAATGGTGGGATTTTGACCAAAGTTGGCATATGAAAGTCAGTGCAGTGAGTGTTGAGCACATTTTCTAAAGCTGAGGACCAACCGGCAAGGACATGGACACATAATTTTTGTCTTTTCCCCTTCAGGTTCTGATGCCAGCACATTTGAAATCCATACTGCAAGCGAATCCTGCAATAAAAATAAGGGTGACCCTGCTTGCCAAACCCACAGAGACCTGTAAAGTGGATGTGCCAAGGGCCCAGCTCCCATATTCCTGACTCTTCTATTGTCATCCTTTAGAACTTTGTTCTCACTTTTTCATCCCTGCACTGCCAAAGTGCAGCAGGCCCTCAACCGTGCCCTCATCACCAGTTAGAGGTTTTTCTCAAAGAGCTTTTAGGATAAGAGAAATGATTCATGCACATGCATGTGGCGATGGAAGAGCCCCCTCCAGACCACTCTGCTGCTTCTCTAGCCTATTGTCACTAGGAAGTTTTCTGAGGCTCGCTATAAAGCTAAGTGCAAGATCTATGTCCTTGGGAAAATAGTTAAAAAAAATAAGGTAATTGTGACTGAGCTCTTGGCCTCACTTGGATGCTGTCTTAACAACACTTCTATCCAAAGAAAATATGTGCACAGCTTAATGAAAAGCATGAGTTTTGAGAAATGTGTCATTCCGTGATATATAATGTTGGGTAAATACCATACAGCGTATTTACACAAACCTAGATGGTACAGTCTACAGCACAACTAGGCTAGATGGTACAGCCTGTTGCTCCTAGGCTGCAAACCAGACTGTAATGAATGAAACGTGACTATACTGAATACTGTCAGCAACTGTAACACAATGGTATTTGTATATCTAAACATAGAAAAGGTGCAGTAAATGTGTTTTCTAGAGCAAATGTCCTCGACTAACCTTACTGACATCGCCAAACAGCAGCTAGGTAGAGAAGCAGCAGAATAAAAGGGAAACCAGGGCGCCAGTGGAGCAACGGCACAGGCTGTCCTGCTAACACCCAGTAGAGGGCAAAGAAGGGAGTGTGAAGGGTTTTTTTTTTTTGAGGCAAGGCTGGAATGCAGTGGTGAGATCTCAGCTCACTGCAACTTCTGCCTCCCAGTTTCAAGCTGTTCACCTGCCTCAACCTCCCAAGTAGCTGGGACTACAGGTGTGCACCACCATGCCTGGCTACTTTTTGTATTTTTAGTACAGAAGAGTTTTTGCCATGTTGGTCAGGCTGGTCTCAAACTCCTGATCTCAGGTGATCTGCCCACCTTGACCTCCCAAAGTGCTGGGATTACACATGTGAGCCACCATGCTCAGCTGGGAGCATGTCTTTCATCACAAATTTAGCCTTTTGGTCCCAATGCTGTCCTGAATAACAACATAGTCTAAGGAATACTTGGAACCTGATTAATGTCCAGAAAATTGCGTGTGTTCCCAACTTTCCATCAGTTAAGATATATGACAGGATTTCAAAAATCCATGAAAAAATGGAATAAAAAAATGGAAATAAAGAATAGAAACTTTGTTTCTCAACATAAGCTCATCAAGTTCAACACACTTTGTAAACAATGACAGCAGCCATTTAATCCAACCCTAAAGAACTGAAGGTCCTGGGCACTTAACCATATCAATGCAGTCTTTTTTTATACTAACAACTGGAAAAAAAAATACAAAAAGGATGCCCCTTAAAGATTAAGAAACAAAAGAAGTCAGAAGGAGCCAAATCAGGACTGTAAGGTGGATGTATAAAACCAAAGTGTGCTCTGACCACCTTGGACAAATGTCATCAGGACCTCCTGAGGCTGCCATGGGCATCCACCCTCAACCTTGGCAAAATAAACCTTCTGAATTAACTGAGACTGAGGCCTGTCTCAGATATTTGGGCTCTCAGATCCTTCCCAGGGAATCACCCATAAAAGCCTCTGCACCCCCAGCCATTTGCTTTGCCCTAGTGTGGAACAAGCAAGATTAGAGGGAAATGACTATGACTCACCTGCACAGTGAAACCTTAGACTAAGAGTAAGCCATGTCTTCGCCTCCCAGAATCTACTGCCTCCTTCGTAGAATGCAGATGGAAATCAACATCCATTAACTAATTACATTATTAGAAGAGTATAACGTACAGAGCAAATGTCAGTAAATCTTTGCCACATGTTAGTCTGCACTGTGCAGACATCCATGCACTAAGTTGCCCCATCCTGTAACTTTAGGTTCTTCAAATTACTCATGGCTAATTTGGGAACCAACCAACCAACCTGCTGATGAGAGAACTTTCATTTGCTTTGACTTTTTCCAGTAGGCAGCCTGAAATAAAATAATGAAAAGGAAACACACTAAAAAACCTACCTTTCAGCCAGAGGCTGCTGTGAACACCACACATCACAGCATTCTGCCCCCTGCTCCCTATCTTTCCCAGCAATCCTGGATAGAGGCATGCAAGGTATTTCCTTCTCAAGAAAATACAGAACTCTGTCTTCAGTCACTGGTGTCAACCTAGGCCCAAGAGCTCCAGAGTCACAGGAAGAAAGCACACCCATCAAGTTCTTCAATATCAAAATAGAGCAATTTATTCATGATGCCAAATATGATCTGTTGATTCTGTCTTGAAACAAATGAGCTGCAGCACACAAGGTGATGTTTTTTTTCCAAAGGGCATGAGGGTGAGGTGGTGGGGGGAATGAAATGGGTTGATGTCATTTGAACAGAATCTGCGAAGTGTGGACAAAGAACATGTCCAGCTGTACATCTGACACACAATAAAAAATGCAGAAGCCAGAATGCAAAACTTCAGTGATTGCCAGAAGGACCATTTCTGCATTTGATAAGAAATACAAGTTGTTTTTTTCAAAACGATGGAAAATAAGGTTAACAAACAGAAAATGAGGAACAAGCGGACGCTTACATTTGACAAAGTGCACTTCACTTGGCTCAATGACCTATTTCTTAAGAAGACAAAAAAGTCATGTCCTACAGTGTCGTGACAGGGTCAGAGAGTTTCACCCTGTAATGTCCTACCCTTCTGGTTCTCCTTCGATAAGGTGTGTCATGTCTGCCTTCAAGGTCAAGTTTAGTCAGTATGACTTAGGCATTCCTCACTGTTTTAAGAGCTGTAAACAACATTGAACAATAACATTCCACTCAGGCTATTCCTTGGTTACAGGGATGGCTCTACTAACATGCCAGCAGCACACAGGGCGAGCAGTGTTGTATAAATGCTGGAGGCTCTGGAAACTGCTGTCCATGGTGGTGTTCTGTTGAGAACTGGCGTAGATGGGGGGTGGGGGGTGCTAGCTGCATTCTCATGCTTGGTTGTGCATATGCAGCCACAGGAAAGATCTCTCCAGGCTCAGCCTAGAGAAGCCAGTGATGGAGCCCGGGGTTCTAGGTCTCCCAGACCAGGCTTCTACCTAACAATTCATCCACACTAAATAAAGCCAACCCTTGGGAGAAACCCTGGCTACTGACCTTCATGTGAAGATTGTCTAGTGAATTGCTTGCAACACACCCCACCATTACTGTCCCACAGTTGTTTCTGGTTTGTCAAGGGTTTAAGTCATGTCGAGATGACAGGCTGACCTCTGACAGCTGATGCTCTGCAGAGATGGATGTATCTTTATTTGGGAGGCATAAAGATGGTGTCATTTGGTCCTTAATTAACCATGCCCTAATACTCAGTGAGTCCCCAGGAGGGGAAGTCATCACCTCATCTGGGGATACTAGCTCCTTCAAAGATGGGTGTGGTGAACCCACTACATCACTATGGCCTGCTTTGCTAACTGTTTTGGAACAGAGCCCAAATAAGATACTCACCTCAGAACGAGACATTTTGGTCTTCTGAGGCTTGAATAATTCACATATCCAAGCAAAGGCTAATCAATGATATAGAATGAACAATGGACTCTGGCTTTTGTAGCGGTTGTGGTGCATTCCAAATTCCATAGGAAGCCCTGGCCCTTGCCTGATGTCTGATTTTTGGCTCTGCAGATGAACGTCACCCTCACAATAACAACACCCTGTCTCACTTCTGGAACACACAAAGCAGACTGCAACATTGCCAGCGAAGCAGCAGCCCCCACAGGCCAGACCAACTTCCTTAGCCCTTCTTCTGCCCACAGGAAAAAAAATGGGAGAAGAGGCCCTTGTGTTTGACACCTTTTCCCCCTTGCTAATTAAAAAAATAAGTCAGTATTGGGTTATGACAATAAGAGGATGAATGTCACCTGATCCAATGAAATGAAGCACTTCAAGGAACACAAAGACTTGTTTTTCTTAAAAAAATAGAAGATTCATTAAAATATATATAT
>NW_016815270.1:17677-21400 GCF_001698545.2 Rhinopithecus bieti
ATTTATGTATTTATGTATTTATTTATTTATTTATTTACTTTTGAGACAGAGTCTCACTCTGTCACCCAGGCTGGAGTGCAGTGGTGCGATCTCGGCTCACTGCAAGCTCCACCTCCTGGGTTCATGCGATTCTCCTGCCTCAGCCTTCCCAATAGCTGGGACTACAGGTGCCCACCACCATGTCTGGCTAATATTTGTATTTTTAGTAGAGACGGGATTTCACCATGTTAGCCACAATTGTCTCCCTCTCCTGACTTCGTGATCCACCTCGGCCTTCCAAAGTGCTGGGATTATAGGCGTAAGCCACCACACATGGCCCCAGTCATATTTTTATGTAGACTAAAATTAAAATAGACAAAAGACAAAACTGTAGAAGAAGTAAAAAGATCAGTGTTTGTCAGGGTCCTCGGGGGGAGAGAGGAGGAGGAACACAGGAAGCACAGGGGATTTTGAGGGCAGTGAAACTATTCTGTACTATGTATCTGCAGATACTATTCCATATCTACAAGTCAGTCTCTATTTGTCAGAACCCAAAGAACTGCACAGCACAAACAGTGAACCCTCATGAAGCTTATGGACTCAGGTGAATGATAATGTCCCACTATCAGCTCATCAATTGTAATATGTGTACCACACTAATGCAGGGTGTCAATCATGGGGCAAACTTTGTTGTATATACAGGCAAGTGGGTCTGGGGGAACCCTAGACGTTCTGCTCAGTTTTTTAATAAACGTGGAACTGCCCCAAAAGCAAAGGCTATTCATTAAAAAAAAATAGAATAATGGCCTTTGCAGCAACTTGGATGGACTTGGAGGTGATTATTCTAAGCGAAGTAAGTCAGGGATGAAAGGCGAATATCCATGATATTAAGTGAGTATGTTCTCACTTTTAACTGGGAGCTAAGCCATGATGATGCACAGGCATAAGAGTGATATAATGAAATTTGGGGACTTGTGGGAAACGGGAATGGAGACAAGGGTAAAACACTACATATTGGGTACAGCGTATACTGCTCAGGTGACAGGTCCATGAAAATCTCAGAAATTGTTACCACCACTAAAGATCTTATCCATGTAAACAAAAAACTACCTGTTCTCCAAAAACTGCTGAAACAAAATTTTAAAAAATGAAAAATAGAATAAAGCTAAAAAATTCACTAAATAAAATACACGAAAGGAAAACCACTCACCTTGCCACTGCGTGTGCTCTGCACAACTCCTTTCCTTATAAGCATTATGGAACAAATAAAAAGAGATGATTGAAAAAATACTGGGATGGCTGGGTGTCCTGGCTCACATCTGTAATCCCAGTACTTTGGGAGGCTGAGGCAAGTGGATTACTTAAGGTCAGGAGTTCCAGAGACCAGCCTGGCCATCATGGTGAAATCCTGTCTGTACTAAAAATACAAAAATTATCCAGGTGTGGTGGTACGCACCTCTAATCCCAGCTACTTGGGAGACTGAGACAGGAGAATCACTTCAATCTGGGAGGCAAAGTTTACAGTGAGCTGACATCGGGCCACTGCACTCCAACATGGACAACACAGTGAGATTCTGCCTTAAAAAAAGGCAGGAAGTCATTATATTTTTAGTGAACCCAATGATAATGATGATAATAATAATAGGCTGGGTGTGGTGGCTCATGTCTGTAATCAAGAACTTTGGAAAGCTGAGACAGGAGCCTGGTAATTCAAGATTATCCTGGGCAACATAGGGAGACCCTATCTCTAAAAAAATTTAAAAATTTAGCTAGGCATCACACTTGGTTCCACCTACTCAGGAGGCTGGATAAGGAGGATTGCTTGACCATAGGAGGCTGAGGCTGCAGTGAGCCATCATTCACTCCACAGCCTGGGAGACAGAATGAGAACCTGTCTCAAAAATAATAATAAGTGCACATGTAACCTCACTTGGTGACTGTGTATTTCAGCTCTGGGATTCAGGGGTCTCCTGCAAGAGCCAGGCTGGAATTCATCCTGCTGATGGAGTGATTCTTCTGGATAGATTTCATATTTCAGCACATTCCCATCTACTTGAGAATTTCTGCTTTTGCCTGCAAATTATGATTTGCCTGCTTATGGCCATGAAACAGAAATTAACATATCAGATGCTTCAAGTTTGAAACCAATGTTAAAAATAAATTGACATCCTTACAGGGTACATTTCTTGGCAACTATGTCATTTATGATTTTGCAAATGCTGATATTTCTAAATACCATTCACTTTCACTTGTTTTTGTTTGTTTGTTTGTTTGTTTGTTTTTGAGATGGAGTCTGGCTCTGTGGCCCAGGCTGGAGTGCAGTGGTGCAATCTCAGCTCACTGCAACCTCTGCCTCCCGGGTTCAAGTGACTCTCCTGCCTCAGCCTCCTGGATAGCTGGAATTACAGGCACATGCCACACCATGCTCCACCATGCCTAGCTGATTTTTGTATGTTTAGTAGAGGTGGGTCACCATGTTGGTCAGGCTGGTTTTGTTTGTTTGTTTTACATTAAAGTCTTTATAAATTTTAGAAGAAAATATGCCGGCACAGTGGCTCACATCTGTAATCCCAGCACTTTGGGAGGCAGAGGGGGGAGGATCACGAGGTCAGGAGTTGGAGACCAGCCTGGCCAACATGGTGAAACTCTGTCTCTACTAAAAACACAAAAACTAGCCAGGTGTGGTGGCACATGCTTGCAATCCCAGATACATGGGAGACTGAGGCAGGAGAATCACTTGAACTTGTGGGGAGGAGATTGCCGTGGGCCAAGATAGTTCCATTGCACTGAAGCCTCGGTGGGAGAGCAAAAACTACATCTCAAAAGAAAAAAGGAGAAGAAGAAAAGAAAATGTGCTTAGCAAAATGTCTTTGAATTTCACAAACGCATACTGACTAGTTCTTCACATATACATATATATATATATATAATTTTTTGAGACAGAATCTTACTCTATTGTCCAGGCTGGAGTGCAATCAGTGGCATGACCTCTGCTCACTGCAATGTCTACCTCCCAGGTTCAAGCGATTCTCCCACCTCAGCCTCCTGAGTAAGGGACTAACAGGTGTACATCACCATGTCTGACTAATTTTTGTATTTTTAGTGGAAATGGTGTTTCACCATGTTAGCAAGGCTTGTCTTGAACTTCTGACTTCAAGGGATCCACCCACCTCAGCCTCACAGAGTGCTGGGATTACAGGCATGAGCCACCGTGCCTGGCCAATAGCATATTTTAAAAAATGATAACAGCCAGGCACGGTGGCTCACGCCTATAATCCTAGCACTCTGGGAGGCTGAGATGGGAGGATGGCTTGAGCCCAGGAATTTGAGACCACTCTGGGTGGCATGGTGAAGCCCTGTCTCTATAATAAAATAATAATAATGATAAAATTTTAAAATAACAATAATAAGAAGAATAAGCAGTATTTGTTTAAAATGATTAGACATCCCAAACCAATCTTCTTTATCTCTACACATCGTCAGCCAAATGCAGGTTTTAGCTACAATATAAATGTGTATTTTAAGGCCAAATTCCTACTTTTCAAACCCAAAGCCAGCATACTACTCCGGACATTTTGAAGAAGTTGGCAGGTAGTGTTTTCGTTTTGTGAATGCCATAAGCTCCTGCCTAACCACATTCCAAAATACCCAGTCATTGTTTGGTTGGGGAAAGCGTCTACTTTCTATAATGTATTATAGAGTTTTAAGGGACTGACTGTTTTCCTGCTGATTTATGGCCCCTTT
>NW_016815270.1:24761-35842 GCF_001698545.2 Rhinopithecus bieti
TAAAACAACAACAACAAAAAAAAAAAAACCATTATGCACTAATGATACATAAGGCAGGGGTCTGTTTTTTTATAAATAAAGTTTTATGGGAACACAGGTATTCCTGTTCCTTTAAGTATTGTCTATATCTGTTTTCCGCTTCCTCGGCAGAGTTGACCTCCTGCTACAGAGACCGTGTGATTCTGCAAACCCAAGAATACTTAGCATGTGGGACTTTACAGAGAAAGTTTGCCAAATCCTGCTAAGTGATATGAATTGGACCCAGATTTTGCAGAAATTGCAGGGGTAAGCTTGTAGGAAAGAGAAACAAAAGTAGAAATGGGCGCTGGGCGCGGTGGCTCAAGCCTGTAATCCTGGGAGGCCGAGGCGGGTGGATCACGAGGTCAGGAGATCCAGACCATCCTGGCTAACACGGTGAAACCCTGTCTCTACTAAAAATACAAAAAACTAGCCGGGCGTGGTGGCAGGCGCCTGTAGTCCCAGCTACTCAGGAGGCTGAGGCAGGAGAATGGTGTGAACCCGGAAGGCGGAGCTTGCAGTGAGCCAAGATCGCACCACTGCACTCCAGCCTGGGCAACAGAGCGAGACTCCGTCTCAAAAATAAATAAATAAATAAAAATAAAAAAATAAAATGTAGAAATGGGCAGATCTGGGTTCAGGGGGACTTGTAATTCTGGGGTGAGGTCACTGGCCAAAGAAGCTTGCCCAGCTCTGAAGCCACACCACGTCTGGTTTTGGTATGTCAGAACACAGTCTGCTGCATGGAGCTGAGAGACTGAAAATACAGACAATTACCTCTGCCATGTCTAAATAGAGAACCCCGACCCAAGATCTATAGCAACCAGCCTAGAAATCAATCCACTGCCCATAGTAACCAGTCCCAAAAGCCAGGCTTCTAGCTGCCAGTCATGCTTGTAGTAAGTCAGACCACTGTCTCTAGTAACCATGCAGGAAGCTAAACAATAACCCCTGTAATCGTTGGCCCCAAATGACCACGACTTGTTTAATAACTGATAGCGTTCCTAATTTTTGTTCCACTTTTAACTTAGGACCAACAAGAAACTGCCACACATGCACTTGTAACCAATAACATGGGATGTCCTGCCTGCAGTGAGCCTCCTACAGCTCCCTGTGCCAGCCACCTCCAGTCAGGGCATACCCGAAGCCTCCCCTTTTCTCCATTATGAAGCTGTCTCTGCCTGCCTGTGAGTCTCTGCCAAATGCTTTTTAGTAGATGAATAGGTGTACTGATGGATGGATGGATGGATGGATGGATGGATGGATGGATGATGGACAGATGAATAGATAATGTATAAGTGGATGGATGATGAATAAACTAGTAGATAGATAAATAGATAATGTATAAATGGATGAATAGATGGGTATATAACAGGTGGACAAATGGATGAATGGATGGATGGATGGATGGATGGATGAACAGATGAATGGACTCATGGAAATACAATGGGTGGATGGATAAATATATAATGGATGAATGAATGAATGAATGCATGACAGATGGATTGATGGATGGGTGGATTGATAGATGGAGATATAATGTATGCATGAATGTATGAATAGATGAAAAAATGGATGGATCGATGGAAACATAGATGGATGATGTGGCTGAACCCCTTGTTATGGCAATCTCTGAAGATACAATCTTCATTTCTTCTGATGTTGTTGGTCTTTGTTTGTTTCCACAAAGAAATGCAGCAGGAGCTAGCAATTGATGCAAAATTCACAACTAGGTCAGCAGCTGAGTGCTATACTTAGATAGCTGAAGGCAACAGAGGGCCAAAATACAAGAGCAATATCAATTTCACCAAGAGAGATTCCCAAGAGCCAAGTCTGACATCTCTTTCTATCACAGAAATTGGTTGGTTTGGTGAAAGTTAGTGAGAAGACTATCAAGCTACTTATGGATGAGGAATTTCTAGGTCGTCAGATACTGACATGTCCCAGCCCTAAACTCTGATTCTTCCAGCTGGTGAAGACATCCTTAGCATTGGCTCCGGCCCAATGAGAGCTGAACGCAAAGGCAGAAGGGCTGTAGTATCTGTGACAGGGAGAGGCTGAGAACAGCGGCAAAAGACACACAAAACAAATAAAAAGAGAGGAAACTTCCAAGTTTGACTCATCCACAGAGAAGTGATAAAGCAGATCAGCTTAAAAAATAAAAATGCTTACAAAATTTTTCTTGTTTTTTTTTTCCTTAAAGGAACTGACTGCTTTTTAAAAGAGCTGAGAAACTGGGAAACAGACTAGAGTGGAGTTATAAACGGAATCATCAATAGATAGTTCATAAACCAAAGTAGACTACCTATGTTAGGTGTTACAATTTCTCTCAAACAGCAAGGTACTAGGCAGCTTGCACTTGATCTCAGTATCAGCAGACTCAGTCCACTTTTAGAAGATTACAGTTTGTACAACTTAAAATGTTCGTGACTCTTTACTCTCATCTGCAAATACAGGGATAAATTTTTAAGACTTTATTTTGACACCTATAAAAATGTTACCGAATTCTGCGACACCTAGCCAAACGTCATTGGCTTATATGGAACTACTAGAAATACATAAAATGGCTGTGCACAGTGGCTCATGCCTGTAATCCCAGCACTTTGGGAGTCTGAGGTGGGTGGATCTCGAGGTCAGGAGATCAAGACCATTCTGGCTAACACAGTGAAACCCCATCTTTACTAAAATTATAAAAAATTAGCCAGGCATGGTGGTGCATGCTGGCAATCCCAGCTACGTGGGAGGCTGAGGCAGGAGAATGGCTTGAACCTAGGAGGCGGAGGGTGCAGTGAGTTGAGATGGTACCTGCACTCCAGCCTGGGTGACAGAGTGAGACTCCATCTCAAAAAAAAAAAACCACATAAAACATATACATGTTAATATAATGACTAGATTACCATCTATTACTTACTAAATCACAAACATAAGAAAATGCATCATTATTTATTATTAGCAGGCACTACATGAAACATAGGAAAATGTATTATTATTGATATTAAGTAGTGCTTATCATTGCTTAGTTATTAAATGCCAAACATTATGACCAACTCTTTACATGAAATGTCTTGATTTCACAAAAATCACCTGAGATTCAGGACCAGAATCTAAACCCAAGTCGATTGGATTTTTTGTCTGTTTGGAGACAGGGTCTTGTCCTGTTGCCTAGACTGAAGCACAGTGGGACAATCACAGCTCACTGTGCCCTCAACCTCCTGGGCTCAAGTGATCCTCCCATCTCAGCCTACAAGCAGCTGAGACTACAGGTGCGCATCACCATGCCAGGCTAATGTTTTATTTTGTAATTTTTTGTAGAGACAGGGTCTCACTATGCTGCCCTGGCTGGTTTTAGACTTCTGGCCTCAAGAAGTCCTCCTATCTCAGCCTCCCAAAGTGCTGGGATTACAGGTGTGAGCCACCAGGCCCAGCCTCAATTTGATTTTAAGGCTGATTTGCCTAACATTGACAGCCTATTGGAAACATACACAGAAAATAGGAAAAAGAAGAAGGCTGCTTTTAGAAACACAATTACCTTTGAAGAAGAGAGAATCGACTTGAATGCAAACCTTGATGTTCCACTGGGTACCCCAGTGGGCTGGATCCGTGTTTTGGGAGCAGAAACTGGAGAGGGCTGGATGGATTTTCAGAATCAGTGAAGGAAGAGCAAGAAGGAAACTCCAGGGAGCCAAAGAGGGGTGAGAAACAGGATAACACATTGTAAACTCATTCTCTGCTTTCTCCCTCACCACTGTATTTTGCTGTGTCTGTTATGCTACACTGGGAAGGCTGCATCAGTGTGGTGTGTTTGCTTGCTACAGATTCTGGGATGTGTATGGAAGCAGAAATCCAGAGTACACGGCTTCTGTAAAAAGGTAATGTGACTTCTAGCCCCCAGGGAAGTCACAGAAATTGGGAAACAGATTTGAATTTTCACGAGAATTTAAAATAGGAGCTTGAGACAATTTTATCTCCACCTCAGGGTGCCAAGGGCCCCAGCCAACACTAGCACACAAATGTTCCTGTATGAACATGCACATACACAAACACACAATTTTCTTTACAGCCTTGTCCAGCATCGCAATTTAGACACAAAATGTGCCTAAATTAATTACACAGGGACAAAGTATTAGTGTAAGGGCCAGACCTGGAATTTTTAGAATTCTGGTTGTTTTTCCATGAGGCCATCCATGTTCCATCTATGTATTCATCCATCCATTAATTCACCTGACATCCATCTGTGCATCCATCATCTTTCCATCCATCCATCCATCCATCCATCCATCCATCCATCTATCTTCCGTCATCTATTCCATCCATTCATCCATCTGTCATCCTTTTATTTTAATTAATTAATTAACTTTAAGACCAAGTCTCACTCTGTCACCCAGGTTAGAGTACAGTGGCATGATCTCAGCTCACTGCAACCTGCACCTCTCAGGTTTAAGCAATTCTCCTGCCTCAGCCTCCTGAGTACCTGGAATTACAGGCATGTGCATGTGCCACTATGCCCCACTAATTTTTGTATTTTTAGTACAGACAGGCTTTCACCATGTTGGCCAGCCTGGTCTCGAACTCCTGACCTTAGATGATCTGCCCACCTTGGCCTCCTAAAGTGCTGGGATTACTGGCGTGAGCCACCATGCCTGGCTTCTGTCATCCTTTTATGTATACGTCTATCAATCCATCTGTTTATTTGCTATTCACTCATCTATCCTAGATCCATCAATTCATTATCTATTCATCTATCTATCCAACCATCCATCACCCATCTATCCATTCACCTGTTAGCTACGATCCATTCATCCATACTTTGTATATCCATCTACCCATCCATCCATCCATCCATCCATCCATCCATCCATCCATCGTCTTTCATCCATCTGTCTACCATGCATGCATCCATTATCAATTTATTCATCATAGTCCTTGGTGATGGTTCTAAATGAGAAAACCCTTGATAATCTAAATAGTAGATGGTCCTCTCTTTGATCACGCACAGCAGGCTGGAACACAGGAAAGATTCATAGCAATGAGGCCACATTGGCCAGGCACAGTGGCTCATACCATTTATCCCAGTACTTTGAGAGGCAGAGGTGGGCAGATCACAAGATCAGGGGTTTGAGACCATCCTGGCCAACATGGTGAAACCCTGTCTCTACTAAAAATACAAAAATTAACTTGACATGGTGGCACATGCCTGTAGTCCCAGCTACACAGAAGGCTGAGGCGGGAGAATCATTTGAACCTGGGAGGCAGACGTTGCGGTGAGCTAAGATTGTGGCACTGCACTCCAGCCTGGCAACAGAGCGAGACTCCATTTCAGAAAAAAAAAAAAAAAAAAAAAAAAAAGAATGAGGCCGCATTGGAGCAACTACCGACACAGACAAAGCCCCGCCCAGGGAAGTATAGTATTAAAAGTTCCCTAAAACAACTGAAACTAGAGTTACGATCTAATCCAACAATTCCACTTTGGGGCACATACCCACAAATATTGACAGCAAGATCTCAAAGAGATATTTGTATGTGTTCATAGCAGCATTACTCACAATAGTCAAAAGATGGAAGTATCCCAAATGTCCATAGATGAATAAATAAGTAAAATGTAGAATATGAATGCAATGAAATATTATTCGGCCTTCAAGGGAGAAAATTCTGACATATGCTACAATACAGATAAATCTTGAGGACATTATTCTAAGTGAAACAAGCCCATCATGAAAAGACAGATAATATACGATTCCACTTACATGAAGTCCCTTGAGGAATCAAGTACTTGGAGACAGAGTGTAGAATAGTTGTTGTCAAGGCTGGTGGGGAGGGAAAATGAAAATTATTACTTAATAGGGAGACACTTTTTGTTTGGGGTGAAGAAAGTGTTCTGGAAATAGATCATGGTGATAGTTGCACAACAATGTAAATGCACTTAATACTACCAAATTGTACAGTCAAAAATAATTTAGTTGGAAAATTTTATGTGACGTACATTTTACCACAGTTTTTTAAAGTTTAGCCTAGGGCATCAAACAGCAAGGATCTTGGGGGAAAGAGTGGAGGGACATACAAACCTGCCAAAGGCAAAATCACATAAGCAAGATGGAAAAGCAGAAACAACAATAGGAAAAGATGACTTTCCTGCTGACCTACATGAGCCACCAAACTGGATTTTTGATATTGCATGTTGCTCAGATCATGGTGGGTCTTAGAAACTGAGATGAAAAGTCAAGAGTCAGCTTTGCACAGAGGAGACCATCAGGACAGAGAACCAGAAACCTGTTATGCTGATCACCAGCCTCCCATGTCTCCCTATCCCCTGATGGTGCTAAAGGCTTCCAAAGCCTTGGTTTAGAAATGGAACCATTCTCATTTCTATTCAGGGACCTGGCAGGATGAAAACTTGCTTTCCCATTTAGGCAGAAGGGACTCAATTTTGATTTCCTGAAATAGGCAAAATATATAGAATGGTAGATGGATTGATTGATGGATATATGGATAAATAGATGATGGGCAGATGAATGAGTGGCTGGCTGGCTGGATGGATGGATGGGTAAACAGACAGGTGGGTGGGTGAGTGGGGTGGGTAGATGGCTGGCTGGCTGGCTAAATGAATGGCTGGATGGATGGATGAATGGATGAATGGAAGGATGAATAGAAGGACAGATGTGTGGATGGATGAATGAATGATGGATAAATGAAAGGATGAATGGAATGGTGAATGAGTGGATGGGTGGAGGAGTGAGTGGGTGAGTAGTGTGTGTGTGTGGATACATGGACAGAATAATGAATAACTGGATGGCTGGTGGATGTGTGGGTGGCTGAATAGCATAGGTTGGTGAATGGATGGATGGGTGGATGGAATGATGAATTAATAAGTGGTAGATGGATGGGTGGATGGATGAAATGATGAATGGATGGGTGAGTGGATGGGTGGCTGGCTGGATGGATAGATGAGTGCACAGAAAGAATGATGAATGGATGGATGGATAGGTGGGAGGGTGAGTGGCATGGATGTGTGGATGGATGAATAAAATGATGGACAGATGAGTGAGTGGATGGGTAAATGGGTGCATGGGTGAGTGGATAGCTGGCATGATGGTTGTGTGGCTGGTTGGCTGGCTGGCTGGCTGGATATATGGATGAGTGGATGAGTGGGTGGATGGATGAATAGAAGGATAGATGGTTAGATGGAATAATGATTAGATTAAATGATGGTTGGGTGGCTGCCTGGATGGATGGATGGATGCGTGAATGTATGGAATGATGTATGGATGGATGAGTGGGTGAATGGATAGGTAAATGGATAGGTAGGTGGATGGATGGAGAGAGGGATAGCTGGGCACATGGATGAATGAATGGATGGATGGGCGAATGGATGGATAGATGGTAGGGTAGATGGATGCATGGATTGGTGGGTGGATGGAGGGAGGCAGGGGCAGGTGGGCGTGTGAGTAAATGGATGGGTAGATGGATGGATGAATGGGGGATAGGTGGCATGTGTGTGGATGGATGGATGGATGGATGCATGGATGGATGGATGGATGGATGGGAAGGTGGGCGGATGAATGGATTGGTGGGTGGATAGATGGACGGATGGATGAATAGATGGATGGATGGATGGAAAGATGGATGGATGGATTGTTGGGAACAGGCCCCTGGATCTGACCATAGACAGGCCCCAAAACCGGCCATAAACAAAATCTGTGCAGCACTGTGACATGCTTGTGATGGCTATGATGCCCACAATGAAGGTTGTTGGTTTACGGGAATGAGGGCAAGAGACATCTGGCCCACCCAGAACGGAAAATCGCTTAAACACGTTCCTGAACCATGAACAATAGCATGAATCTGTGCCTTAAGGACATGTTCCTGCTGCAGATAACTAGCCAGAGCCCATCCCTTTGTTTCCCGTTTTAGTTAATCTATAATCTATAGAAGCAATGCTTATCACTGGCTTGCTGTCAATAAATATGTGGGTAAAACTTTGTTCATAGCTCTCAGTGCTGAAGGTTGTCAGCCCCCTGATTCCCACTCCACACTCTATATTTCTGTGTGTATGTCTTTATTTCTTCTAGCGCCGCTGGGTTAGGGTCCCCATGACCAAGCTGGCCTTGGCAATGGATGAATGAATATACAGGTGGATGCATGGAAGTTATAGTTGTGTGTGTGTATGTATGTGTATGCACATGTACATCTATGTTTATAAAACAATGACAATGTGTAGAACTAAAATTTATGGGAAATCTAAAATTCCTCCTCTTTTCCCTCATTTTTACTCCTTCTTTTCCTTAGCATTTGCCAGAACTGTAACAAAACTGAACACATTAGGTTTGGCTTCTCTTTTCTTTTCTTTTTTTGAGATAGAGTCTCCCTCTGTCGCCCAGGCTGGACTGCAGTTGTGCGATCTTGGCTCACTGCAACCTCCACCTCCTGGGTTCAAACAATTCTTCTGCCTTAGCCTCCCAAGTAGCTCGGACTACAGGCAACTGCCACCACACCTGGCTAATTTTTGTTTGTTTGTTTGTTTGTTTGTTTTTGAGATGGAGTCTTGCTCTGTCGCCCAGGCTGGAGTCCAGTGGTGCGATCTCAGCTTACTGCAAGCTCCGCCTCCCGGGTTCACGCCATTCTCCTGCCTCAGCCTCCCAAGTAGCTGGGACTACAGGCGCCGCCACCACACGCGGCTAGTTTTTTGTATTTTTTAGTAGAGATAGGGTTTCACTGGGTTAGCCAGGATGGTCTCGATCTCCTGACCTCGTGATCCACCCGTCTCGGCCTCCCTAAGTGCTGGGATTACAGGCTTGAGCTACCATGCCCGGCCTGTATTTTTTTAATAGAGGCAGGGTTTCACTGTATTGCAGGCTACTCTCGAACCCCTGACCTCTTGATTTGCCCACTTCAGCCTCCCATAGTGCTGGGATTACAGGCAAGAGCTACCGTGCCTAGCCGGTTTGACTTCTATTCATTGTGTCTTGTTTTTTTTTTTTTTTAGATGGAGTTTCACTCTTGTTGCCCAGACTGGAGTGCAGTGGCCTGATCTTGGCTCACTGCAAACTCTACCTTCTGGGTTCAAGCGACTTGCCACCTTAGCCTCCCCAGTAGCTGGGATTACAGGCATCCACTGCCGGGCCCAGCTAATGTTGTGTTTTTAGTAGAGATGGGGTTTCTCCATATTGGTCAGGCTGGTTTTGAACTCCCGACCTCACATTATCTGCCCATCTCAGCCTCCCAAAGTGCTAGGATTACAGATATGAGCCACTGTGTCCAGTACATTGTGTCTCATTTCTAAGTGACAAACAGAAAACATGACAAAACTCCCAAACATTCGTAAGAGAATGTCAAGACAACGGAGTGGACTCACCAGTACCTTACATGACTGGCCCCAGGGAATCCTGAGCTGACACTGCAAAGGCTTCTTCCAAGCTCCACGTCAGACTCTCTCTCCACTTAGCAGCATTTAACCCACAAACTGAGAGGATTCCATGCCATTGGTCTCTTAGCTGCACAAGCCCAGAGTGGCTAAGTTCCTAACTGAAGAAGCTGGCATTTGTCTCCATGTTCTTTTCCAAAATAGGTCATGTCTTTAGGATAAAAGGCTTGCAGGAAATAGTGAGAGAGGATCTCTATAGCAGAAGCTGTAACCTCCAAACTGTTCTGCTGTCTCCTCAATGAGTCTATGTGCTCGGCAGTACCTGGGCTGTTCCTTTCAAGAGTTCTGTAATGCACCCTTGCAGGGGGCACCTAAAGGCACAAGTCTGCATTTTGTACTACTGCAACTTGTCCTTGTAGGAAGGTTACATTGTAACCCATTACCTCCATTTTCCTAAGAGAAAGAGAATGAGAGTTTATTTGTTTGTAACAGAGTCTTGCTTTATTGCCCAGACTGGAGTGCAGTGGTGCAATCTCGGCTCACTGCAACCTCCTCCTCCTCGGTTCAAGCACTTCTGCAATTCTCCTGCCTCAGCCTCCTGAAGAGCTGGGACTATAGGTGCACACCACCACACCTGGCTAATTTTTGTATTTTCATTAGAGATGGGGTTTCACCATACTGGACAGGCTGGTCTTGACCTCCTGACCTTGTGATCCACCTGCCTCGGCCTCCCAAGGTGCTGGGATTACAGGCATGAGCTGTTGTGCCCAGCCCCAAGAATGACTTCTTGAAATTACTTTTTCCTCTTTTCTCTTTTTCCCCTCTTTGCCACTTCCTACTTATCTCTTTAGAAATGCAATGATTATCTTTTACCTTCCCTTCACCAGAAACACCTTATATGGCATGTTTATCTACTGTGTGCTTGCTTAAACGCTCCAGAGCTCCTCTTCCAGCAGCAGAGTACCTTGAGTGATCACAGTAGACTTGAAGCAGGAGATGCAAAAGGAAAAACAAGTTTTCTCTACTGGGGCTGACCCACTCCATGGCCCAGTGATAAGCAGGGCTCTGTCAGGGTTTTGATAGCACTATCAGCAGAGCCAGGCATGGCCCAGAAGGAATGGGCTTCAGGAGTAGGGACCAGAAAACAAGTTCTTATCAGTTTCCCCTGTGGAATTGTCTCCCTATACCATTATTCTTTGCTCTGCTCTCATAACTGTAACTATTTCTGCAAGTTTGTAAGAATTTTGTGAGTTCCTGTTTTCCAATCTGTGTAGCAGGGTAAAGGTCACAAGACACGCCTAAGTTGTAACATCTTTCACCTTTTGACAAACTGTCTTTGTTCTGCTTTTGTAAGCTTGCTTGCCCACCCTGCATGTTTCATGCCACTAGCTGGCCAACTCCCTTTGATTGCATGTATAAAAGTCAAGCCCTGTCTTTGTTTGGGGCTCTGCCTTTAGATGTTAATCTGCTGAGTCAGGGCACACCCAATAAAATCCTCCTGTTCCACCAATTGGTTTCTCTAGCCCCTTAATTCCCGCAACAGACTTACAATCAAAAGTATGCCTAGGAAACCTTCTCCCACTTAGAGAGTACTGAGGCAACAGCTAGTTTACAACCTATCTCTGTCTGAGTGCACCAGCTCAACCACCCTGTAGATAAGCGAGTTACACAGACCCCCACCTGCTTGCCCCTTCCCCTTCATTCC
>NW_016815270.1:37496-42189 GCF_001698545.2 Rhinopithecus bieti
CTGGGAAGTTGAGGCAAGAGGATCACTTGAGCCCAGGAGGTTGAGGCTGCAGTCAACCATAGTCATGTTACTCTACTCCATCCTGGGTGATAGAGCAAGATCCTCTGTCTAAAAAATAAAATAAAATAAAATAAAATAAAATAAAATAAAATAAAATAAAATAAATATATGTTATGGAAATGAAAAACTTACACTACATAGAGAGGATGACTCTCTGTGCAGCAATTCACCAGCCTTATTTTATCAGTCTTCCCACTTAAAATGATTACTTGAGAATTACTTTCTCTATATATCAGATAAAAAATACTTAGGTGTGGATGGGCGTGGTGGCTCACGCCTGTAATCCCAGCACTTTGGGAGGCCGCGATAGGTGGATCATGAGGTCAGGAGATTAAAACCATCCCAACCAGGGAGTCTGAGGTTACAATGAGCCTAAATCACACCACCACATTTCAGTTTGGGTGACAGAGCAAGACTCCATCTCAAAACAAAAAAAACAAAATAAAACCCTCAAAAAACTTAGGTTTTTTCCCAAAAGTGTTTTTATTGAATAATTTGGCATCTACGACCCAGTGCTTGTTTCTGTGGGCACCCCGAGTGTGAACCTGTCAGGAAGGAGGTAGTTCAACAGGTAAACCAGTGGCCAGGCTTTGGGTCCACATTTCATTTTTCTTTACTCAACCTAGTTCTGCATTTGCTCATCTAAAAAAATGGGAAGTAATAACAGAACCTGTCCTACCTGGTTACTGTGAGGAAGACTTCAAAGTTTCTAGACCAGTACTAAAAATGTATGTATTTTGAAATACAGACTCACAGGAGATTTCAAAACCATACCTGGAGTCTCACGGACCTTTCAGCCAGCTTCCCCATAGTGACATCTTCATATCTGTGGGACAGTATCAGAATCATGTCATTGATGTTGGTATATCTCTATTAAGGAGAACATATACCTCGTTCAGCTTTTTTTTTTTTTTTTTTTCTTTTTTTGAGACAGGGTCTCACTCTCTTGCCCAGTCTGGAGGACAGTGGTGCGATCTCAGCTCACTCCAGCCTTGAATTCCTGGGCTCAGGTGATCCTCTCACCTCAGCCTCCCGAGTAGCTGAAACTACAGGCATGCACCATACCTGGCTAATTTTTGTATGTTTTGTAGAGGCAGAGTCTTGCTATGTTGCCAAGTCTTGATCTCCTGGTGCCTCAAGCAATTTTCCCACTTCAGCCTCCCAAAGTACTGGGATTGTATACAAGCATGAGCCATCATACCTGGCTTGTTCAGCCTTTATTAGTTTTCAGAAGGTGCTCATCTGTGTTTGCAAATGTATGTGTAGAGTTCTGTGCAGTTTTACCCAGTGTGTGGATTTGGGCAGCTCCAAACCATGGTGCAGAATGAATTCCCTCACCACAGACTACTTGGTCTTCCTCAACACATTTTTTTTTTTTTTAACTTTCACATGGTATACTATCTGAAAATATTGTATATATGTATATATATTGTTTTGAGACAGAGTCTTGCTCTGTCGCCCAGGCTGGAGTGCAATGGTGCGATCTCAGCTCACTACAAGCTCCGCCTCCTGGGTTTAGGCCATTCTCCTGCCTCAGCCTCCCGAGTAGCTGGGACGACAGGCGCCCGCCACGTCGCCCAGCTAGTTTTTTGTATTTTTTAGTAGAGACGGGGTTTCACCCTGTTAGCCAGGATGGTCTCGATCTCCTGACCTCGTGATCCACCCGTCTCGGCCTCCCAAAGTGCTGGGATTACAGGCTTGAGCCACTGTGCCTGGCCAATATTGTATATTTTTAAGAGCTAGTAGATCTTCATAATTAATGATACATGGTTCTGAAATCTGAAGTGCTTAATACTGGTAGTTTTTAATCCTATCCTTGGTTTTTAGAAATAAAGCTTGGAGTAATAAGGAAAACGAGCCCTTAGACAAAGGATTTCTCAGCAAAGTAAATTTACTGCTGCACACAAGGGTGCCCTCCCGTACGGCTGGTTGCCCCAAGAGCACCCTGAACAAAGGAGAGTAGAAGTTTTTATTCCTAAGGCAACTCCTGTCCCTATGTCCTTTCCCTGTTGGCTAGGGTCAGACTGCACAATCTAAACGGCCTGATTGGCTTTTAACATTTAAACTTTCTCTAATGATAAGGTGGGCACATGATGGGAGAGAGGGGAGATGAGAGAGAGGGGAGAGGAGGAAGTGGTCATTTCTGGTGAACTCGAGAGCCAGTCTTTTCCCAAATAAGGGAAGGAATGTGAGCTGGTGCTGATAATGCCACTGGTACTGTGGGCATGCCTGGTCATGTACTAAATTCAGAAAGAAGAAAAGGAGAAGAAAGAGATGCGGGGTGGATACTGGGAATTAAAGAATAAAATGTTCTCCTAAACTGTGCAGAATTTTCCTTTCCTCTCCTCATTGCTGGGGTCTTTTTAATACCATAAGTGTTCATTCAGGCTGTTGTACAAAACACCACCGACTGAGTGGCTTTTTTTTTTTTGAGACAGTCTCACTCTGTTGCCCAGGCTGGAGTGTGGTGGTGCAATCTAGGCTCATTGCAAGCTCCGCCTTCCGGGTTCATGCCATTCTCCTGCCTCAGCCTCCCGAGTAGCAAACCACAGACATTTATTGTTCACAGTTTGGGAGGCTGGAGGTCCAAGATCAAGGTGTGGCAGACTGGGTGTCTGGTGGGGACCTGCTTCCTGATTCACAGATGGTGTCTTTTTGCTGTGTCCTTCCATGGTGGACACAACTCTCTGAGGCCCCTTAATAAGGGCATTAATCCCATTCATGAGGCTCCACCCTCTAATCCTATTCATGAGGCTCCACCCTCACGACCTCATCACCTCCCCAGACACCATTACCTTGCAGGTGAGGATTTCAACACAGGAATTTTAGGGGCACACAGACATTAACTCCACAGCATCCCTACCCTGTCTGTCATACCAGCATGCTGTCAGGATGAATGGCATCTGAACTGTTGAGATTTTACTGTGTGGATAAATCAGCAGCCTTGTGGACAGTGTTGACATAGCAATTAGGAGTGTTGTTTGTGGCCTAACAGTACACAGAAAGTGGAGCTTAGCCCTTTAATCTTATTTATCTTGTGTGGTTGCCCCTTGTGAAACGGGCTCATTCATGTGTGAATGACAGTTTCCATTTAAGTATATCACACAAATGCCAAGAGATGAGATAAAATATTACACATTAGAGAACATTTCTGAGGATAGAAGTCCTGCCGNGGCAAAAGACACACAAAACAAATAAAAGAGAGGAAACTTCCAAGTTTGACTCATCCACAGAGAAGTGATAAAGCAGATCAGCTTAAAAAATAAAATGCTTACAAAATTTTCTTGTTTTTTTTTTCCTTAAAGGAACTGACTGCTTTTAAAAGAGCTGAGAAACTGGGAAACAGACTAGAGTGGAGTTATAAACGGAATCATCAATAGATAGTTCATAAACCAAAGTAGACTACCTATGTTAGGTGTTACAATTTCTCTCAAACAGCAAGGTACTAGGCAGCTTGCACTTGATCTCAGTATCAGCAGACTCAGTCCACTTTTAGAAGATTACAGTTTGTACAACTTAAAATGTTCGTGACTCTTTACTCTCATCTGCAAATACAGGGATAAATTTTAAGACTTTATTTTGACACCTATAAAATGTTACCGAATTCTGCGACACCTAGCCAAACGTCATTGGCTTATATGGAACTACTAGAAATACATAAAATGGCTGTGCACAGTGGCTCATGCCTGTAATCCCAGCACTTTGGGAGTCTGAGGTGGGTGGATCTCGAGGTCAGGAGATCAAGACCATTCTGGCTAACACAGTGAAACCCCATCTTTACTAAAATTATAAAAAATTAGCCAGGCATGGTGGTGCATGCTGGCAATCCCAGCTACGTGGGAGGCTGAGGCAGGAGAATGGCTTGAACCTAGGAGGCGGAGGGTGCAGTGAGTTGAGATGGTACCTGCACTCCAGCCTGGGTGACAGAGTGAGACTCCATCTCAAAAAAAAAAACCACATAAAACATATACATGTTAATATAATGACTAGATTACCATCTATTACTTACTAAATCACAAACATAAGAAAATGCATCATTATTTATTATTAGCAGGCACTACATGAAACATAGGAAAATGTATTATTATTGATATTAAGTAGTGCTTATCATTGCTTAGTTATTAAATGCCAAACATTATGACCAACTCTTTACATGAAATGTCTTGATTTCACAAAATCACCTGAGATTCAGGACCAGAATCTAAACCCAAGTCGATTGGATTTTTTGTCTGTTTGGAGACAGGGTCTTGTCCTGTTGCCTAGACTGAAGCACAGTGGGACAATCACAGCTCACTGTGCCCTCAACCTCCTGGGCTCAAGTGATCCTCCCATCTCAGCCTACAAGCAGCTGAGACTACAGGTGCGCATCACCATGCCAGGCTAATGTTTTATTTTGTAATTTTTTGTAGAGACAGGGTCTCACTATGCTGCCCTGGCTGGTTTTAGACTTCTGGCCTCAAGAAGTCCTCCTATCTCAGCCTCCCAAAGTGCTGGGATTACAGGTGTGAGCCACCAGGCCCAGCCTCAATTTGATTTTAAGGCTGATTTGCCTAACATTGACAGCCTATTGGAAACATACACAGAAAATAGGAAAAGAAGAAGGCTGCTTTTAGAAACACAATTACCTTTGAAG
>NW_016815271.1:0-2219 GCF_001698545.2 Rhinopithecus bieti
TGGTAAATCATGTATTAGTATTTTCTCACTGATGGTGTGTAGAGTGCTTTCTTTTCCACACCCATGCTAAGGAAAGTTACTAGGATTTTAAAATTGTCAACCTAATAGCTGAAAATATTACATTATGTTGATCTGTGCTTTTTTAAGTCATCCATGAAGCTGATCATTGATCGTTAGCTTTTAAATTTCCTTTTAAATTTTATTTTCTTATTGATTCATAAAACTTTGTATTAATATTCAGTTTTGTCATACATAGTGGAAAAAATATTCAGTAATAATAAGGAGGTTCCCTGGGACCCTTCCCTTATTCCTGATTTCAAAGGAGTTGACTCTAGTATTTCACTTGTAAGTTTGATGATAGAGTAGAATTAGATTGATGGAAAATAAGAGTCCTCTATTTCTGTTTTACTTTGGTTTTAAAAAATTTAAAATGAATGGTGTATTTTATCAAATGCTTTTACAATGATGAATTAAAGTAACGTATCCTGTGAGTGGAGTATTCTTGCATTCCCAGTATAAACTTAACACTCTATATATTGCTGGAATTTTGTGTTTGTGTTGAGGGCAGGGATGGATCATCTGGATGAGGCTTTGTTACTTAACATGCTTTTAACTTTGTAAAATACATTGAAAATACTGTTTTCCTGTTTGAAAATGGAGTTTGCGCATAGCTTTCTTTTATTATTTGTGGCCACAATGCAATTTTCAGGTCTCATATACTTCTGCTTTCTTGCGTTTTCTTCCTTAGTTTTGCTAGGATTATTTATTGCTTGAATTTGATCCTCCCTACCCACAACTTCCCTAGAATCTGCTCTTGGATTTACTTGAAGTTTTGATTCAGATTTTCATGTCCTATTTTCTTAATTTTAATATTCTCTTTATTTGCTTTTCTTCCTATTGCTGTGAATGTAACTTTGATGACTACAAATGGTAGGCTCTTTCCTGGTCAGTTTATATAAATACTAATTTGCTTACATGTTCACGTAGTAATTGAAATAGGTAATACTGGCAAAGAAGCTGACATCCCAGGAGTTTAAATAATGATAAATTATTCCAGCTTTTAGCTGTCTTTGTCACTTGGTTGTCCACATATAACAGGGAATGTATTTGCTATAAATAGCAATGAGAGTTGTGTATGTGATGGTCTTGAAGCTCACCCCTGTTTACTGTTCCAACATTTCTCATTTCAAAATTCACCAACTCACTTAAAAGTATGATTAAGAAAATTACTTCTTTAATGCAGTTTGTTTTCAGGATGCTATTGATGGTTATGATGGTACTTACTTTAAAATTAACTTTTGCTTATCCTAAGCATTCATTGATATTTTGTCCATAGTTTAAAACTAATCACAGGTTATCTATTGATTGTGGATTTTATATGTACATTATATAATTATGTATAACTACACACACAGTAGGAATTGAGCAATCACTGCTAATCAAGGCATGTTAAGTATGAAGTACATTGCTTACTTCAATGTAAGTAAAGCCACCTCCTGGCTGAGGACAAGGACATCATGATGACTTCCTTAATTTAAAATGTTATGACACTATTAAAGTGATTCAGTGAATTTATATATATGATGCCAGTTAAGCAGAGACAGCCAATTTGTAAGATCCAAGCTAAAGTCCAACTTCTCATAATATCAAATGCCTTTTTTATTCTTTACCAAACTACCATTGTTTCAGGTATCCGTTTTACTATTGTATAGAGTATGAGAATCAGAAGAGACATCAGAGATCTTTTCCAACCATTTGTTTTCAAGCACAGAATCTGAATCTGAAGTCACGAAAAGATATACTTTACTGACCGATGAAAATCAGGTTCTTCCCAAACAATAATTTTCCTCTTCAATTCTTCTGGCACTGTCATGAGGTTTCTTAACCCACACCCTTTTCACATTTGAGACCAAATAATTCCTTATTGTAGGAGGCTGTCTTTACATTGTAGAATGTGCAATAGTATCCCTAGCCTTAAGCCCATCAGATTCCAGGAATACATCTCAGTTGTAACAGCCCATCTCTAAACGTCACTAAATGCTGCTGGGGCTCAAAATTCTTCCCCAGTTGCGAATCAATGCATTTCCCTAACCACTAATAATCTGACATAGTTTTCTGCCAGATCTTACACCTCTAAATTAAAATACATCAAAAAACATGCAAAGTTCATCCACAAATCAAGGGGAATTGAAAAGGAGAAAAGAAGCTACAGGAGTTTC
>NW_016815271.1:5696-8742 GCF_001698545.2 Rhinopithecus bieti
AAAAGACAAGACATTGTTCTTTTGACACGTGTAGATTTTCAAATAACTAAAATAGGCTTTTCCTTTTGCTTTTAAAAGGTGCTTATCATGTGCAGCCACGTCGTTTGGTATTTAATCCTCCTCCTCCACCACAGTTTCGGAATGTCTGGAGTAATCCAAATGCTGAAACATATCGTCAGCCCCGAGTCACGCTGAATCCTATAACTCAGTACGTTCAGGTAAGAACTGCTTACGTTCCTATTGTCTTATTTTAGTCATCATTTTTTCTGTGCAATTGTATCTATACTTCCCGTAGTAGGTGGCAATAGAATCCCTGTTTGAATACCTTGAGTGATGGGAAATTTATTATTTCTGTTAGAAATTTCTTCTTCTTAGTATTTGTTATATGTGCTAAAAATCTTCTACATACTTTGTAAGTCTTTCCATTAGAAATGACCACTGTAGACACATGAACAAATATCTTCTTATCTCTTCCTATTCACCCTACGTAAATATTTCCTAAAGTATTTGGAAGCAGCTCTCCTTATGTGCCTGCCTAGTTTATTTTCCTGTAAGGTTAGGAATTCATCTAGGTATTCTTTACTAGAGGTGATTTCCAGATGCCTCCTCATATAAATTGCTGACTTCTGGGTATATTCTGGTTCTGGAACGGGTAGATTTCTGATCTGTATTACTGTTGTCTATAAATCCGGTGAATTTCTGACGTCTAATTTCTCTCACCCTGGTTACTTTGATGTTTAAAGTAGGATTTGACATACTCTATCACTTACTGTTGATAAATAGTTTATTTTCTTCTTAGCTTATTTTATTTATGTGTTAGTTTAAAACATATTTTCTCTGATGCAAAATAAAGTAAGAAAATAGTAGTGAAGTATTTCTTCAGTGTCTCTCATTTGTTAATATTTTCCATGTACTTGAAACATGTATGGTGTACCTCTTCTTTTTCCTTCTCTGAACAAGGGCTAGAAAAAAGCCCCACTTGTTTCTAACGTTTACTGTGAGCCATTACTGAATCTAGGTGTATTCTTGCATGCTGCTACCCATATATTTTCAATCAGAAAGTATTTAGTGAAACATAGAAGATGTTATAGTGTCTCTTTTCCAGTTGTGGACTATATACTGCCCTTAGTTTTTTGAAACAAAGTACAGAGAAGGCCATAACATCTGTAAGACAACTATAGTATTACCCTGTAATATTATCGAATACAAAACAGTCTAGAAGTATTTTGACAAAAAAATAGTAAATGTGTTAATGTAACCTACATTGATATCTGTCTTAATAGAGCCTTATCACCAGTTTGAGAACTTCTGGGTGGGCAGAGGTACACAGTAGGAATAAGATAAACTTTGCCTGGTGTAATAGGCACTTCTTATGTCATTTGTTCTCCCTCTCCTCCCAAAGGGTAGCTATTGAGAGGGAATGTTTCTTTCTTATTAAAGACAGCCATTCATTTAGAATTCTTCATAGTTTATACAGAAAAAGAATTAATATTTTAAAGTTTTCATATTTTGTTATATTGGGAATGATATTTCTTTCTAATTAAAAGAATATTTTACCATATTCATTCATTCTTTCTGTGAAATTTATTTTCAGGCATATCCTGCTTATCCAAATTCACCATGTCAGGTCATCACTGGATATCGGGTTCCTGTATATTATTATCAGGTAATTGAAGAGGGAGTAAAATGTTTTACTTTCCAATACTATGTAGGCCTTTAACTTGTTCATACAAATTGCCTGAATATTTTGTCATTTTAAACTAGTGAAGTGTACATAAATTTAAGAAAACACTTAGAATTGGTCTAGAATGAAGACTTCTGTATTTTGAAGCAATGGAATAAATTATGACAGGAATATATTAAACAATATCATTTCTGTAGTACAGTTTTCGGAGATTTGGTGTCCGCTTATGTATTCAACATGTATTTATTTTTTCATCCTTGCCGTCAAAGAGCTGAAACATCCAGAGTGACTTCCATGGATTTTGTGGAGATACAGAGTGAAATAAAGTTATTACCCAATTCTTAGACCACAGAATTCCAATTATATTTTTATTTTACCTTGCTGCTTCATGATAGTAGTTCTCTGGGTCTCTTTCCATAGATGTGACAATATCTATGACCCATTACCATATCTATCGTAATAAATTCAAAGAACTAGTATCTTTGAGGTTTCCACAATGACATCTACAGAAAATTTGGGTAAAGGGTGAGGTATTATATGTAGAAATAACAACAGAAACTTCAGGGATTGGAAACCTAAAGTACTTCTGTTTTCTATTGTGTTTCTTTTATTGTAATAACAATGGAGCCAGCATGATAAGTACCTCAATATTGTGTATCTCATGTGTATTTGAAAATGTATAGGAATATTTGAATAATTTTGGTTTCCTTTTTGTTTTTTCAAGATACCACCGCAGTGGCCTGTTGGGGAGCCCAGGAGTTATGCTGTACCTCTGGTAAAGTGAATGAGCCAAAAAGATACTCCCTGTTCTTGATTTTTTTCCGCATCATATATGCCCTACATATGTTTTTAAATCTTTAGGTGGACAGATCACAAGGTCAGGAGATTGAGACCTTCCTGGCTAACATGGTGAAATGCCATCGCTTCTAAAAATACAAACACTAATTTAGCTGGGCGTTGTGGTGGGCATCTGTAGTTCCAGCTACTTGGGAGGCTGAGGTGGAAGAATGGTGTGAACACAGGAGGCACAGCGTACAGTGAGCCAAGATGGCATGACTGCACTCCAGTCTGGCTGAAACAGTGAGATTCTGTCTCAAAAAAAAAAAAAAAAAAATCCTTCTTTATATTAATGTGTTTTGTTTTTTTTTCTTTGTTTATAACTCAATTATAGTCTCCCATGAGAGAAACAGTGCCTTTTTCTCTCTCTGGCTTTTGGGTGCTTCAGCAATGGCTGGTCCACATAATGGTCAGTGTTGAGTTACTTGCTGAAAGACTATATAATCCAGGAAAGGTGGTATTAATGTGCCTTCAGAAAGAGCATGTATCTGCCTGGAATCTGCCTCTGACTTTACCAGCCATAAA
>NW_016815271.1:16292-23856 GCF_001698545.2 Rhinopithecus bieti
TTTTTTTTTTTTCCTTATCCTTGCCGTCGAAGAACTGTAACATCCAGACTGACTTCCATGAATTTTGTAGAGGTATAGGGTGAAATAAAATTATTACCCTATTCTTAGATCACAGAATTCCAATTATATTTTTATTTTAGCTTGCTGTTTCATGATAGTAATTTTAGGTGTCTTTTCATAGATATAACTGTGTCTATGTTCCATTACCATACCTATCATACTAAATTCAAGGAACTAGTATCTTTGAGATTTCCACCTCCAGAAAATTTGAGTAAAAGTTGACGTGTTATATGTAGAAAGAACAACAGGAATTTCGGGGACTGGAAACCTAAAGTACTTCTTTTGTGTATTGTATTTCTTTTATTATAATAACAAAGGAGCCGGCATGAGTACCTCAATATTTTGTATATCATCTGTTGTTGCCAGTGTATTGGAGTATTTGAATAATTTTGGTTTCCTTTCTGTTTTTCAAGATGCCACCACAGTGGCCTGTTGGGGAGCCCAGGAGTTATGCTGTACCTCTGGTAAAGTGAATGAGCCAAACATATACTCCCTGTTCTTTCTTGATTTTTCCCATGTCATATATGCCTACAAATATTTTTAAATCATTTTTTAGGTGGGCATATCACAAGGTCAGGAGATTGAGACCTTCCTGGCTAACCCTGTGAATCCCCATCTCTACTAAAAATATGAACACAAATTTAGCTGGGCTTTGAGGTGCGCACCTGTAGTCCCAGCTGCTCGGAGGCTGAGACTGGAGAATGGTGTGAACCCAGGAGGCACAGCTTACAGTGAGCAAGATGGCACCACTGCACTCCAGCCTGGGTTGCAGAGTGAGACTGTCTCAAAAAAAAGAAAAAAAAAAGCCTTCGTTATTTTAATGTGTTATGCTTTGTTATTTTGTTTTTAACCCAATTATAAACTCCCACGGGAACAACAGTGCCTTTTTGTCTCTCTGGCTTTTGGGTGCTTCAGCAGTGGCCGGTCCACATAATGATCAGTGTTCAGTTACTTGTTGATAGACTATATAATCCAAGAAAGATAATATTCATCTGGCTTTAGAATGAGCATGTAGCTGCCTGAAATCTGCCTCTGCCTTTACCAGCTGTAAAAAAAAAATTCTTGAAGAGAATCGGAAATGTTTTGTTGTTAAATACTCTTAAATAAGAATAGGAACAATAAAAAGAGTATTACTTCTAAAATATCTATACTGCTTTGCGCCCATGTAGCTAGTTCCAAAAATATTTGAAAGCAGTTGTCCTTCTGTATGTGCCTAGTTTATTCTTCTGTGAGATTAGCAATTCACCTAGCTGTTTTTTACTTGAGATGATTTCCAGATGCCTCCTCATATAGGTTAGTGAATTCTGGATATATTCTGGTTCTGGAATGGGTAAATTTCTGATGTGTTTTACTGTATCTATAAATCCCATGAGTTTTTGGCATCTAATTTCTCTCATCCTGGCTACTTTGATATTTAAAGAAGGATTTGACATACTCTATCACTTACTGGTGGTAAATAACATATATTTTCTTCTTAGTTCATTTTATTTATGTCTTAGTTTAAAAGACATTTTCTTTGATGGAAAGTAAGTAACAAAATAGTAGTGAAATAATTCTTCAGTGTCTCATTGGTTGACATTTTCCATGTACTTGAATAATGTAGTGGTATACCTCTGCTTTTGTTTCCTTCTCTGAATAATGACTAGAAAAACAGCCCTACTTGTTGCTCACATTCCATGTGAGCCATTAATGAATGTGGGTGTATTCAAGTATTCTGCTACCTATATGTTTTCAATAATTAAATATTTATTGAAGCATAGAAGACATTACACTGTCTCTTTGCAGTTTTGGATTATATACTACCCTTAGTTTTTCCAAATGAAGTACAGAAAGCGCCATTACATCTGTAGAAGAACTTCATATTACCCTGTAATACTGTCAAATACAAAACAGTCTAGAAGTATTATGACAAAGAAATAGGAAATGTATTACTTTAACTTACATTGAAATTGTCTTAATAAAGCCTTATCACCAGTGTAAGAAATAACTTCTGAGTGGGCAATGGTACACTGTATGAATAAGGTAAACTTTGCCTGGCGTAGTAGTCACTTCTTAAGTCCGTTGTCTCCCTCCCCTCCCAAAGGGTAGTAATTGACAGAGAATGTTTCTTTCTTCTTTAAGACAGTCATTCATTTAGAATTCTTCGTAGTTGTGTGTAGAAAAATAATTAAATATTTTAAAATTGTTCATATTTTTGTTATAAGGGAATGATATTTCTTTCTAATTAAAAGAATGTTTTACTATATTCATTCATTCTTTCTGTGAAATTTATTTTCAGGCATATCCTCCTTACCGAAATTCACCATATCAGGTCATCACTGGATATCACTTTCCTGTATATTATTATCCGGTAATTGAAGAGAGAGTAAAATCTTTTACTTTCAGATACTATGTAGGCCTTTAAATTGTTTATACAAATTGCCTGAATATTTTGTCATTTTAAACTAGTGAAATGTACATACATTTAAGAAAACACTTAGAATTGGTCTTCAATGAAGACTTCTGTATTATTTTGAAGCAATGCAATGAATTTTGACATAAATATACAAAGCAATATCATTTCTGTAGAACAGTTTTTGGAGATTTGGTCTCCACTTCTGTACTGCAGCATGTATTTTTTTTTATCTTTGCCATCAGAGCTGAAATATCCAGAGTGACTTCCATGAATTTTGTAGAGGTATAGCGTGAAATAAAATTATTACCCAATTCTTAGATCACAGAATTCCAATTATGTTTCTATTTTAGCTTGCTGCTTCATGATAGTATTTCTCTGGGTCTCTTTTCATAGATACGACTATATCTGTGACCCATTACCATATGTATTGTAATAAATTGAAATAACTAGTGTCTTTGAGATTTACACAATGCCATCTCCAGAAAATTTAGGTAAAATGTGAGGTATTACATGTAGAAATAACAACAAGAACTTCGGGGATTTGAAAGCTAAAGTACTTCTTTTTTCTATTGTGTTCCTTTTAGTATGATAACAAATGATCTGGCATGATAAGTACCTCCATATTGTGTATCTCATGTGTATTTAAAAATGTATAGGAATATTTGAATAACTTTGGTTTCCTTTTTATTTTTTCAAGATGCCACCACAGTGGCCTGTTGGGGAGCCCAGGAATTATGCTGTACCTCTGGTAAAGTGAATTAGCCAGACATATACTCCCTGTTCTTACTTGATTTTTTTTCCGTGTCATATATGCCTTACATATGTTTTTAAATCGTTAGGTGGGCAGATTACAAGGTCGGGAGATCGAGACCTTCCTGGCTAACACTGTGAATCCCCATCTCTACTAACAATACAAACACCAATTAAGTGCATGTGGTGGTGGGCTCCTGTAGTCCCAGCTACTCCAGAGGCTGAGGTGGGAGAATGGTGTGAACCCAGGAGGCACAGCTTACAGTGAGCCAAGATGGCACCACTGCACTCACTCCAGTCTGGGTTGCAGAGTGAGACTGTGTCTCAAAAAAAACAAAACAAAACAAAAAAAATCCTTCTTTATATTACTGTGTTATGTTTTGTTACTTTGTTTTTAACAGAATTATAAACTCCCATGGGAGCAACAGTGCCTTTTTGTCTCTCTGGCTTTTGGGTGCTTCAGCAATGGCTGGTCCACATAATGATCAGTGTTGAGTTACTTGTTGATAGACTATATAATCCAGGGAAGGCAGTATTAATGTGGCTTTAGAATGAGTATGTATCTGCCTGGAATCTGTCTCTGACTTTACCAGCCTTAAAAACAAATTTCTTGAAGAGAAACAGAAATGTTTTGTTAGTTACTCTTAAAGAATAGGAACAAAAAAAAAGGTACTACCTCTAATACATCTGTACTGTTTTCCCTCATGTAGCTAGTTTCAAAATATTTGAAAGCAGCTGTCCTTATTCATCTGCCTAGTTTATTCTTTTCTGAGGTTACATGTTCATCTGGGTATTCTTTACTTGAAATGATTTCCAGATGCCTCCTCATATAGAGTGCTGAATTCTGGATATATTCTGATTCTGGAATGGGTAGATTTCTGATGTGTTTTACTGTATCTATAAATCCCGTGAATTTCTGGCATCTAATTTCTCTCATCCTGGCTACTTTGATATTTACAGAAGGATTTGCCTTCTTTATATAGTTGATGGACTATATAATCCAAGAAAGTATCTATCACTTACGGGTGATAAATAACATTTATTTTCTTCTTGGTTCATTTTATTTATGTCTTAGTTTAAAAGACATTTTCTTTGATGGAAAATAAGTAACAAAATAGTAGTGAAATAGTTCCTCAGTATCTCATTTGTTGACATTTTCCATGTACTTGAATAATGCAAGGGTATACCTCTGCTTTTGTTGCCTTCTCTGAACGATGACTAGAAAAAAAGCCCTACTTGTTGTTCACATTCCACGTGAGTCATTACTGATTCTGAGTGTATTCATGTATGCTGCTACCTGTATGATAGCAATCAATAAGTAGTTATTGAAATGTAGAAGACATTGTACTGTCTCTTTTCAGTTTTGGATTACATACTGCCGTTAGTTTTCAAAATGAATTACAGAAAATGCCGTAACATCTGTAGGAGAACTTCATATTACCCTATAATATTGTCAAATACAAAACAGTCTAGAAGTATTTTGACAAAGAAATAGCAAATGTATTAATGTAACTTACATTGAAATCTGTCTTAATAGAGCCTTATCACCAGTATAAGAAATAACTTCTGGGTGGGCAGAGGTACACAGTATGAATAAGGTAAACTCTGCCTGGTGTAGTAGTCACTTCTTTTTTCATTTGTTCTCCCTCTCTTCCCAAAGGACAGCAATTGAAAGAGAACGTTTCTTTCTTCTTAACCACAGTCATTGTTTTAGAATTCTTCATAGTTGTGTATAGAGAAATAATTAATATTTTAAAGTTGTTCATATTTTGTTATAAGGGAATGATATTTCTTTCTAATTAAAAGAATGTTTTACCATATTCATTCATTCTTTCTGTGAAATTTATTTTCAGACGTATCCTACTTACCAAAATTCACCATGGCAGGTCATCACTGGATATCAGTTGCCTGTATATAATTATCAGGTAATTGAAGAGGGAGCAAAATGTTTTACTTTCCGATACTATGTAGGCCTTTAACNGAGACCTTCCTGATTAGCACAGTGAAACGCCATCTCTCCTAAAAATACAAATACCAGTTTAGCTGGACATTGTGGTGGGCATCTGTAGTCCCAGCTACTTGAGAGGCTGAGGTGGGAGAATCGTGTGAATCCAGGAGGCATAGCTTAACGATGAGCCAAGATGGCATGTCTGCACTCCAGTCTGGTTGAGAGAGTGAGACTCTGTCTCAAAAAGAAAAAAATTCTTTATATTAAAGTGTTACGTTTTTAACCCGATTATAATCTTCTATGGGAGCAACAGTGCCTTTTTCTCTCTCTGGCTTTTGGGTGCTTCAGCAATGGCCGGTCCACATAATGATCAGCGTTCAGTTACTTGTTGATAGACTCTATAATCCAGGAAAGGTAGTATGAATGTGGCTTTAGAATGAGCATGTATCTACCTGGAAACTGCCTCTAACTTTACCAGCCTAAAAAACATTTCTTGAAGAGAAACAGAAATGTTTTGTTGTTAATTATTCTTAAAAAAAATAGGAACAAAAAAAGAAGTATTACTTCTAATACATCTGTACTGCTTTACCCCCATGTAGCTAGTTCCAAAAATATTTGAAAGCAGCTGTCCTTATGTGTCTGCCTAGTTTAGTCTTCTCTGAGGTGAGCAATTCACCTAGCTATTCTTTACTTGAGATGATTTCCAGATGCCTCCTCATGTAGGTTGCTGAATTCTTGATATATTCTGGTTCTGGAATAGGTAGATTTCTGATGTGTTTTACTGTATCTATAAATCCCATGAGCTTCTGGCATCTGATTTCTCTCATCCTGGCTACTTTGATATTTAAAGAAGGATTTGACGTACTCTATCACTTACTGGTGGTAAATAACATTTATTTTCATCAGTTCATTTTACTCATGTCTTAGTTTAAAAGACATTTTCTTTGATGGAAAATAAATAAAAAAATAGTAGTGAAATAGTTCCTCAGTGTCTCATTTGTTGACATTTTCCATGTGCTTGAAAAATGTAGGGGTATACCTCTGCTTTTCTTGCCTTCTCTGAATGATGACTAGAAGATGGCCCTAGTTGTTGCTAACATTCCGTGTGAACAATTACTGAATCTGGGTGTATTCAAGTATGCTGCTACCTATATGTTTTCAATCATTAAGTATTTATTGAAACATAGAAGGCATTATACTGTCTCTTTTCCAGTTTTGGATTATATACTGCCCTTAGGTTTTCAAAATGAAGTACAGAAAAAGCCATAACATCTGTAGGAGAACTTCGTATTACCCTATAATATAAACTGTCTAGAAGTATGGTTGACAAAGAAATAGCAAACGTATTAATTTAACTTACTTTGAAATCTGTCTTAATAGAGCCTTTTCAGCAGTATAAGAAGTAACTTCTGGGTGGGCAGTATGTATAAGTTAAACTTTGCCTGGTGTAGTCGTCATCTCTTATGTCATTTGTTCTCCCTCCCCTCCGAAAGGGTAGCAATTGACAGGGAATGTGTCTTTCTTCTTCAAGACATTCAGTTAGAACCCTTCATTGTTGTATATCGAAAAATAATTAATATTTTAAAGTATTTCATATTTTTGTTATATTGGGAATGACATTTCTTTCTAATTAAAAGAATGTTTTACCATGTTCATTCATTCTTTCTGTGAAATTTATTTTCAGGCATATCCTGCTTACCGAAATTCACCATATCAGGTCATCACTGGGTATCAGTTGCCTGTATATAATTATCAGGTAATTGAAGAGAGAGCAAAATGTTTTACTTTCCGATACTACGTAGGCCTTTAAATTGTTTATACAAATTGCCTGAATATTTTGTCAGTTTAAAGTAGTGAAATGTACGTAAAATGTAAGAAAACACTTAGAATTGGTCTAGAGTGAAGACCTCTGTATGATTTTGAAGCAATGGAATAAATTTTGACTGGAATGTACGAAGCAATATCATTTCTGTAGAACAGTTTTCGGAGATTTGGTGTCCGCTTCTCTATGGCAGCATGTGTTTGTTTGTTTTTTTTTTTTTCCTTATCCTTGCCGTCGAAGAACTGTAACATCCAGACTGACTTCCATGAATTTTGTAGAGGTATAGGGTGAAATAAAATTATTACCCTATTCTTAGATCACAGAATTCCAATTATATTTTATTTTAGCTTGCTGTTTCATGATAGTAATTTTAGGTGTCTTTTCATAGATATAACTGTGTCTATGTTCCATTACCATACCTATCATACTAAATTCAAGGAACTAGTATCTTTGAGATTTCCACCTCCAGAAAATTTGAGTAAAAGTTGACGTGTTATATGTAGAAAGAACAACAGGAATTTCGGGGACTGGAAACCTAAAGTACTTCTTTTGTGTATTGTGTTTCTTTTATTATAATAACAAAGGAGCC
>NW_016815271.1:25450-53231 GCF_001698545.2 Rhinopithecus bieti
CTTTTCCCTCATGTAGCTAGTTTCAAAAATATTTGAAAGCAGCTGTCCTTATTCATCTGCCTAGTTTATTCTTTTCTGAGGTTACATGTTCATCTGGGTATTCTTTACTTGAAATGATTTCCAGATGCCTCCTCATATAGAGTGCTGAATTCTGGATATATTCTGATTCTGGAATGGGTAGATTTCTGATGTGTTTTACTGTATCTATAAATCCCGTGAATTTCTGGCATCTAATTTCTCTCATCCTGGCTACTTTGATATTTACAGAAGGATTTGCCTTCTTTATATAGTTGATGGACTATATAATCCAAGAAAGTATCTATCACTTACGGGTGATAAATAACATTTATTTTCTTCTTGGTTCATTTTATTTATGTCTTAGTTTAAAAGACATTTTCTTTGATGGAAAATAAGTAACAAAATAGTAGTGAAATAGTTCCTCAGTATCTCATTTGTTGACATTTTCCATGTACTTGAATAATGCAAGGGTATACCTCTGCTTTTGTTGCCTTCTCTGAACGATGACTAGAAAAAAAGCCCTACTTGTTGTTCACATTCCACGTGAGTCATTACTGATTCTGAGTGTATTCATGTATGCTGCTACCTGTATGATAGCAATCAATAAGTAGTTATTGAAATGTAGAAGACATTGTACTGTCTCTTTTCAGTTTTGGATTACATACTGCCGTTAGTTTTTCAAAATGAATTACAGAAAATGCTGTAACATCTGTAGGAGAACTTCATATTACCCTATAATATTGTCAAATACAAAACAGTCTAGAAGTATTTTGACAAAGAAATAGCAAATGTATTAATGTAACTTACATTGAAATCTGTCTTAATAGAGCCTTATCACCAGTATAAGAAATAACTTCTGGGTGGGCAGAGGTACACAGTATGAATAAGGTAAACTCTGCCTGGTGTAGTAGTCACTTCTTTTTTCATTTGTTCTCCCTCTCTTCCCAAAGGACAGCAATTGAAAGAGAACGTTTCTTTCTTCTTAACCACAGTCATTGTTTTAGAATTCTTCATAGTTGTGTATAGAGAAATAATTAATATTTTAAAGTTGTTCATATTTTTGTTATAAGGGAATGATATTTCTTTCTAATTAAAAGAATGTTTTACCATATTCATTCATTCTTTCTGTGAAATTTATTTTCAGACGTATCCTACTTACCAAAATTCACCATGGCAGGTCATCACTGGATATCAGTTGCCTGTATATAATTATCAGGTAATTGAAGAGGGAGCAAAATGTTTTACTTTCCGATGCTATGTAGGCCTTTAACTTGTTTATACAAATTGCCTGAATATTTTGTCATTTTAAACTAGTGAAATGTACATAAATTTAAGAAAACACTTAGAATTGGTCTTTAATGAAAACTTCTGTATTGTTTGAAGCAATGGAATGAATTTTGACATAAATACATGAAGCAATATCATTTCTGTAGAACATTTTTTGGAAATTTAATGTCCGCTTCTGTACTACAGCATGTGTATTTTTTTTTTCATCTTTGCCGTCAAAGAGCTGAAACATCCAGAGTGACTTCAATGAATTTTGTAGAGATATAGAGTGAAATAAAATTATTACCCAATTCTTAGATCATAGAATTCCAATTATGTTTTTATTTTAGCTTGCTGCTTCGTGATAGTAGTTCCCTGAGTCTCTTTTCGTAGATATGACTATATCTGTGTCCCATTTCCATATCTATTATAATAAATTCAAAGAACTAGTATCTTTGAGATTTCCACAATGACATCTCCAGAAAATTTAGTTCAAAGGTGAGGTATTATATGTAGAAATAACAACAAGAACTTCGGGGATTCGAAACCCTAAAGTACTTCTTTTTTCTATTGTGTTCCTTTTATTATGATAACAAACGATCTAGCATGATAAGTACCTCAATATTGTGTATCTCGTGTGTTTTTGAAAATGTATAGAAATATTTGAATAATTTTGGTTTCTTTTTTGTTTTATCAAGATGCCACCACAGTGGCCTGTTGGGGAGCCCAGGAGTTACACTGTACCTCTGGTAAGGTGAATTAGCCAGACATATATCCCTATTCCTTCTTGATTTTTTTCCACATCATATATGCCCTACCAATGTTTATAAATCATTAGTTGGGTAGATCACAAGTTCAGAAAATCAAGACCTTCCTGGCTAACCCTGTGAATCCCTATCTGTACTAAGTGGGCGTGGTGGTGGGCGCCTGTAGTCCCAGCTACTCCAGAGGCTGAAGTGGGAGTATGGTGTGAACCCAGGAGGCACAGCTTACAGTGAGCGGAGATGGCACCACTGCACTCCAGTCTGGGTGATAGAGTGAGAATCTGTCAAAAAAAAAAAAAAATCCTTCTTAATGTGTTATGTTTTGTTACTTTGTTTTTAACCCAATTATAAACTCCCATGGGAGCAACAGTGCCTTTTTCTCTCTCTGGCTTTGGGGTGCTTCAGCAATGGCTAGTCCACATAATGATCAGTGTTCAGTTACTTGTTGATGGATTATATAATCCAAGAAAGATAGTATTAATGTGGCTTTAGAATGAGCACGTATCTGCCTGGGATCTCCCTCTGACTTTACGAGCTGTAAAAAAAATTTGTTGAAGTGAAACAGAAATGTTTTGTTGTTAATTACTCTTAAATAAGAATAGGGCCGGGCGCGGTGGCTCAAGCCTGTAATCCCAGCACTTTGGGAGGCCGAGACGGGCGGATCAAGAGGTCAGGAGATCGAGACCATCCTGGCTAACACGGTGAAACCCCGTCTCTACTAAAAATACAAAAAATTAGCCGGGCGAGGTGGCGGCGCCTGTAGTCCCTGCTACTCGGGAGGCTGAGGCAGGAGAATAGCGTGAACCCGGGAGGCGGAGCTTGCAGTGAGCTGAGGTCTGGCCACTGCACTCCAAAAGAAGAATAGGAACAAAAAATAAGAGTATTACCTCTAAAACATCTGAACTGCTTTCCTTCCATGTAGCTAATTCCAAAAGTATTAGAAAGCAGCTGTCCTTATGCGTCTGCCTAGTTTATTCTTCTCTAAGGTTACAGTTCACCTAGCTATTCTTTACTTGAAATGATTTCCAGATGCCTCCTCATATAGGTTGCTGAATTCTGGATATATTCTAGTTCTGGAATGGGTAGGTTTCTGATTTACTGTATCTATAAATCCCATGAATTTCTGGCATCTAATTTCTCTCATCCTGGCTACTTTGATATTTAAAGAAGGATTTGACATACTGTATCACTTACTGGTGGTAAATAACATTTATTTTCTTCTTAATTTATTTTATTATGTCTTAGTTTAAAAGACATTTTCTTTGATGGAAAATAAGTAACAAAATAGTAGTGAAATAGTTCTTCAATGTCTTATTTGTTGACATTTCCAATGTACTTGAATAATGTAGGGGTATACCTCTACTTTTCTTGCCTTCTCTGAACAGTGACTAGAAAAAAAGCCCTAATTGTTTCTCACATTCCACGTGAACGATTAATGAATCTGGGTGTATTCATGTATGGTGCTACCTATATGTTTTCAATCAATAAGTATTTATTGAAACATAGAAGACATTATACTGTCTCTTTTCAGTTTTGGATTATATACTGCCTTTAGTTTTTCAAAATGAAATACAGAAAACGCCGTGACATCTGTAGGAGAACTTCATATTACCCTATAATATTGTCAAATACAAAACAGTCTAGAAGTATTTTGACAAAGAAGTAGCAAATGTATTAATTTAAGTTACATTGAAATTGTGTTAATAGGGCCTTATCACCAGTATAAGAAATAACTTCTGAGTGGGCTGAGGTACACAGTATGAATAAGGTAAACTTTGCCTGGTGTAGTAGTCACTTCTATATCATTTGTTCTACCTCGCCTCCCAAAGGGTAGCAATTGAGAGAGAGTGTTTCTTTCTTCTTAATGACATTCATTCATTTAGAATTCTTCCTAGTTGTTAATAGAAAAATTAATTAATATTTTAAAGTTCATATTTTTGTTATATTGGGAATGATATTTCTTTCTAATTAAAAGAATGTTTTACCATATTCATTCATTCTTTCTGTGAAATTTATTTTCAGGCATATCCTATTTACCGAAATTCATCATGGCAGGTCATCACTGGATATCAGTTGCCTGTATATAATTATCAGGTAATTGAAGAGGGTGCAAAATGTTTTACTTTAGATACTATGTAGGCCTTCAAATTGTTTATACAAATTGCCTGAATATTTTGTCATTTTAAACTAGTGAAATATACTTGAAATGTAAGAAAACACTTTGAGAATTAAGTGTAATGAAGACGTCTGTATTATGTAGAAGTAAAGAAATAATATTTTGACAGGAATATACTTGGCAATAACTTCTCCATAGAACAGTTTTCTGAGATTTGGTATTCCACTCTTTATTTCAGCATGTATTTTTTCATCTTTTCTGTCAAAGGGCTGAAACATTCAGACTGATTTTCTTCAGTTTTTTAGGGAGATACAGTGAAATCAAGTTTATTACCTAATTCTTATAGCACATAATTATAATCATATTTTTATTTTAACTTGCTGCTGCATGATAGTAGTTCTCTGGGTCTCTTTTCAATGGTAAAAATATATCTATGACGTACACTCATATATGTGGTAATAAATTCACAGAACTCATATCTTTGAGAGTTCCATAGTGTCGTCTCCAGAAAATTTGGAAAAACAGCGAGGTTTTATTTATAGAAGTGACAAGGATGTCAGGGTTAGAAACCTAAAGTACTTCTTTTTTCCATTCTATTTCTTTTCTTATAATAACAAAGGAGCCATCATGATAAGTACTTGAATATTATGTATCTCATGTGTTTTTGAAAATGTGTAGGAATATTTGAATAACTTTGGTTTCCTTTTTTTTTTTTTTTTTTTTTTTTTTTTTTTTTGAGATTCCACTACATTGGCCTGTTGGGGAGCAAAGGAGTTACGTTGTACCTCTGGTAAAGCAAATTAGTGAAATGTATACTTCCTCTTCTTTTTTGATTTTTTTTCCATATTATATATGCCTATTAATTTTTTAAAATAGTTCTTTATATTAATGTGTTACAATTGCAACCCAACTGTAAACTCCCATGGGAGCAACAGTGCCTTATTCTTTCTCAGGATTTTGTGTGCTTAAGCAAGGGCTTATCCACATAATGATAAATGTTCAGTTACTTGTTGATAGACTATATAATCAAAGAAAGGTAGACCTCATGTGGTTTTATCAAAGAAAGGTAGTATTAATTTGGCTTTAGAATAACATGTATCTGATTAGAATCTGCATCTGGATTTACCAGCCATAAAAAATTTGATAAAGAGAAACAGCAATGTTTTTCTGTTAATTACTCTTAAATAAGGATTAAAAAGTGTATTACCTCTGTAACACCGGCGTTGCTTTCCCCCATATAACTAGTTCCTAAAGTATTTGAAAGCAGCTCTCCTTATGGTCTGCCTATCTTATTCTTCTCTAAGTTTAGCAATTCATCTAGCTATTCTTTATGTGAAATGGTTTCCAGATGCTTCCTAATATAAATTGCTGACTTCTGGATATATTCTGATTCTGGAATGGGTAGATTTCTGATATGGTTTAATGTATGTATAAATTCCATGAGTTTCTGGCATCTGATTTCTCTGATTCCTATTACTTTGCTATTTAAAGAAGGATTTAACATATTCTTATCACTTACTGGTGATAAAGTTTATTTTCTTCTTAGTTCATTTTATTTATGTCCTAGTTTAGAAGACATTTTCTGTGATGGAAAATAAAGTAACACAATAGTAGTGAAATAGTTCTTCAGTGTGTCTCACTTGTTGACAGTTCATGTAATTGAAACGTGTAGGGTATACGTCTTCTTCTTTTTCTTTCTCTGAACAATGGATAGAAAAGAAGCCCTACTTGTTTCTAACATTTACTATGAGCCATTTTTGAATCTGGGTGTATTCATGTGTGCTGCTACCTATATGTTTTCAAACAGTAAGTATTTATTGAAACATAGAGGACATTATACTGTCTCTTTTCCAGTATTAGATTGTATACTGGGCTTAGTTTTTTGAAATGAAGTACAGAAAAAGCTGTAACATCTCTAGAACTACATATTACCCTATAATATTGTCAGATGCAAAACAGTCTAGAAGTATTTTTACAGGCAAATAGCTAATGTATTAATTTAACTTAAACTGAAATCTGTCTTATTGCAGCCTCATCATCAGTGTAAGAAATAATTTCTGAGTAGACATAAGTACACAGTATAAGTAAAGTAAATTTACTCTGGTGAAATACTCAATTCTTTTGTCATTTGTCTGTTCTCCCTCCACATCCAAGGGTAGGACTTGACAGAAAATATTTCTTTCTTCATCAGTCAGTCATTTACCATTCTGCATTGTTGTACATAGGAAAATAATTAGTATTTCAAATTTTTCATATTTTTGTTATATTGGGATTGATATTTCGAAATGAAGTACAGAAAAGCTGTAACATCTCTAGAACTACATATTACCCTATAATATTGTCAAATGCAAAACAGTCTAGAAGTATTTTACAGGCAAATAGCTAATGTATTAATTTAACTTAAACTGAAATCTGTCTTATTGCAGCCTCATCGTCAGTGTAAGAAATAATTTCTGAGTAGACATAAGTACACAGTATAAGTAAAGCAAATTTACTCTGGTGAAATACTCAATTCTTTTGTCATTTGTCTGTTCTCCCTCCACATCCAAGGGTAGGACTTGACAGAAAATATTTCTTTCTTCATCAGTCAGTCATTTACCATTCTGCATTGTTGTACATAGGAAAATAATTAGTATTTCAAATTTTTCATATTTTTGTTATATTGGGATTGATATTTCTTTCTAATTTTAAAAAAATGGTTTACCATGTTAGTTCATTCTTTCTGTGTAATTTATTTTCAGGCATATTCTACTTATCCAGATTCACCAGTTCAGGTCATCACTGGACATCAGTTGCCTGTATATAATTTTCAGGTAATGTAAGAGGGAGTAAAATGATTTGCTTTCAGATATTATTGAGGCCTTTAACTTGTTTATACAAATTGCCTGAATAGTTGGTCATTTTAAACTAGTGAAGTGTGCATAAAATTTAAGAAACACTTGGAATTAGTCTGGAATGAAGACCGCTGTATTAGTTAAAAGTGATGGAGTAATATTTTGACAGGAATATACTTGGCAATAACTTTTCTGTAGAACAGTTTTCTGAGATTTGGTGTCCCCTTCTTTATGTCAGAATGTAGTTTTCAGCATTACTGTCAAATAGCTGGATGAAATATCCATACTGACTTTCATGAATTTTTTTAGGGAGATAGAATGAAATGAAGTTACCACCCACTTTTTGGAGCACAGCATTCTAATTATATTTTTATTTTAGTTGGCTGTTTCATGATAGTAGTTCTCTGGATCTCTTTTCATAGATATGACTATCTATGACCCATAATTATATCTATGGTAATTAAGTGAAAGAACTAGTATCTTTGAGATTTCTACAACGCCAACTCCAGAAAATTGGGAAAAATGGGAGGTTTCATATATGTGAGTTACAAGAACGTCAGGGACTAGAAACATAAAGTACTTAACGTTTTTCAATTCTGTTACTTTTTTAAAAAAAAGAGATAGCAGAATAAGTACTTCAATATTGTATGTCTCATGTGTTTTTGAAAATGTGTAGGAATACTTTAATAGTTTTGATTTCCCTTTTTTTAAAACAAAATGCCACCACAGTGGCCTGTTGGGGAGCAAAGGGGTTACGTTGTACTTGAGGTTAAGTGAATTAGCCAAACACACTCCCTGTTCATTCTTGCTTTTTTTCCATGTCATATATGCCTATAAATATTTTTAAGTGGTTCTTCATATTATTGTTTTATTTTATTTTATTTTTTTACTTTCTTGTTAACCCAATTATAAACTCTAGAGGGAGCAACGGTGCCTTTTTCTCTCTCAGGTTTTTGTGTAGTTAAGCAATGGCTGGTCCACATAATGATAGACTATGTAATCTAAGAAAGGTAGTATTAATGTGGCTTGAGAATTAGTATGTATCCCTCTAGAATCTCCCTCTGGCTTTACCAGCAAGAGAAAATTTCTTGAAGAGAAACAGAAATGTTTTGCTGTTAATTACTTTTTTTATGTACAACAATATTTATTTATATTATCAAAACCTTTCAAATATCTAAAAGAATATCAATAAATGACTAGTTAATTAACTTATGGTAAATTTATACAAGAGAGCTAAGAGTAGGAATAAACAAGAGTATTACCTCTAAATCACCTGAGCTGCTTTCCCTCCGTATAACTAGTTCCTAAAGTGAATAAAAGCAGCTCCCCTTTTGTGTCTGCCTACTTTATTCTTCTCTAAGGTTAGCAGTTCATCTAGATATCCTTTATTTTAAGTGATTTCGAGATGCCTCCTCATATAAATTGCTGACTTCTGGGTATATTCTGGTTCTGGAATGGGTAGCCTTCTGATGTGGTTTAGTATGTATCTGTAAATCCTGTAAGTTTCTGGCATCTAATTTCTCTGATCCTGGTTACATTGATATTTAAAGTAGGATTTGACATACTCTGTCACTTATTGGTGATAAATAACATTTATATTCTTCTTAGTTCATTTTATTTATGTCTTAGTTTAAAAGATACTTTCTTTGATGGAGAATACAGTCACCAAATAATAGTGAAATAGTTCTTCGGCATCTCTTATTTGTTGACGTTTTCCATGTACTTGAAATGTGTAGGGTATACCTCTGCTGCGTTTTCGTTCTGTGAACGAAGGCTAGAAAAAAAAGCCCTACTTGTTTCTAACATTTACTGTGAGCTATTACTGAATCTGGGTGTATTCATGTATGCTACTACCTACATATTTTCAAACAAGAAGTATCTATTGAAACATATACTATACTATGTCTACTGTGGTTATGGATTATATACTGCACTTAGTTTTTCGAAATGAAGTACAGAAAAAGCTATAACATCTGTAAAACTACATATTACCTCATAGTATTGTCTAATACAAAACAGTCTAGAAGTATCTTTACAGGGAAATAGCAAATGTATTAATCTAACTTACATTGAAATCTGTCTTAATGGAGCATTATTGCCAGTGAAAGAAATAACTTCTGGGTGTGAATTAGTACACAGTATAAATAAACTTGGCCTGGTGAAATAGTCACTACTTTATCATTTGTTCCCGCTTCACACCCAAAATGTAGCACTTGACAGAGAATATTTTTCTTCATGAAGTCAGTCATTCCTTTAGAATTCTGCATTATTGTATATAGAAAAACAATATTTTAAAGTTTTCATATTTTGTGATATTGGGAATGATATTTCTAATTTTAAAAAATAGTTTATCTTATTCATTCTTTCTATAAACTTTATTTTCAGACATTTCCTACTTATCCATATTCACCAGTGCAGGTCACCACTGGATATCAGTTACCTGTATATAATTATCAAGTAATATAGGAAGGAGTAAAGTGATTTGCTTTCAGATATTGTTGAGGCCTCTAACTTGTTTATGCAGATTTCCTGAATAGTTTGTCATTTTAAACTCACGAAATATACCTATAATTTAGGAAAACATTTAGAATTAGTCTAGAATGAAGACCTCTGTATTACTTAGCAGTAATGGAGTATTTTGACAGGAATATACTTGGCAGTAACTTTTCTGTAGAACAGTCTTTTGAGATTTGGTGTCCTTCTATATTTCAGCATGTAGTTTTCACCTTTCCTGTCAAATAGCTGAATGAAATATCCAGCCCGACTTTCATGAAGTTTTTAGGGATATAGAGTGAATAAAATTATTACCCAATTCTTAGAGCACAGAATTCAAATTATATTTATTTTCATTTTAGCGGACTGCTTCATGATAGTTGTTCTCTGGTTCTCTTTTCATAGATATGACTGTGTCTGTGACCAATAATCATATCCATCGTAATAAATTCAAAAAACTAACATATTTGAGATTTCCGCAATGCCAAAATCAAAAAAATCGAGGAAATAGGTTTTATATGTGGAAATAGCAACAAGAATGTCAGAGATTAGAACCATAAAGTACTTCTTTTTTCCATTCTGTTTCTTTTATTATAATAATAATAAAGGAGTCAGCATAAGTACCTCAATTTTATGTATCTCATGTGTTTTTGAAAATGTGTAGGAATATTTGAATAATTTTGGTTTCCTTTTTTTGTTTTTAAGATGCCACCACAGTGGCCTGTTGGAGGTCAAAGGAGGTAAGTTGCACCTCTAGTAAAGTGAAGTAGCCTACCGTATACTTCCTATTGTTTCTTGATTATCTTCCATAACATATATGCCTATAAATATTTTAAGTGGTGCTTTATATTAATGTTTTGTTACTTTCTTTTTAACCCAATTATAATCTCCCATGGGCACCACCGTGCCTTTTTCCCTCTCAGGTTTTTGTGTGCTTAAGCAGTGGCTGGTCCACATAATAAGTGTTCAGTTACTTGTTGATAGAGTGAGTAATCTAAGAAAGATAGTATTAATATTACTTTAGAATTAGCATGTATCTTTCTAGAATCTGCCTCTGGCTTTACCAGCCACACACACACACAAAAAAAAAATGTGGAAGAGAAATAGAAATGTTTTGCTGTTAATTGTTCTTAAATAAGAATACAAATAAAAAGGAGTATTACCTCTAAAACACCCAAGCTTCTTTCCCCACTTGTAACTAGTTGCAAAAATATTTGAAAGCAACTGTTCTTAGGTTTCTGCCTAGTTTATTGTTCCCTAAGGTTAGCAGTTCATCTAGCTCTTCTTTACTTGCTGTGATTTCCAGATGACTGCTCATATAAACTGCTGGAAAAATTCTGGTTCTGAAATGTGTAGATTTCTGATGTGTTTTACTATACCTATAAATCCTGTGAATTTCTGGCATCTGATTTCTCTGATCCTGGTAATTTGATAATTAAAGTAGGATTTGACATACTCTATCACTTACTGGTGATAAATAATATTTATTTTCTTCTTAGTTCATCTTATTTATGTCTTAGTTTAAAAGATATTTTCCTTGATGGAAAATAAAGTAACAAAATAGTAGTGATAGTTCTTCAGTGTCTCTCATTTGTTGACATTTGCCATGTACTTGAAACATGTAGGGTATACCTCTTCTTCTTTTTCCTTCTCTGAGCAATGGCTAGAAAAACAGCCCTACTTTTTTCTAACATTCACGATGAGCCAATACATGGTGAATCTGGGTGTATTCATGTATGCTGCTACCTATATGTTTTCAAACAATAAATATTTATTGAAATATGAAGACATTGTACTGCCTCTTCTGCAGTTTTGGATTATATACTCCCCTTAGTTTTTAAAAATGAAGTACAGAAAATACCATAATATCTGTAGGAGAACTACATATTAACCTATAATACTGTCAAACACAAAACTGTCTGGAAGTATATTGACAAATAAATAGCAAATGTATTAACTTACACTGAAATCTGTCTTAATGGAGCCTTATCACCTGTCTAAGAAATAACTTTTGGGTGGGAATAAGTACCCAGTAAGGTAAACTTTGCCTGGTGAAATAGTCACTTCTTTGTAATTTGTCTGTTCCCCCGCGCCACGCAAAGGGACTTAGCACTTGACAGAGAATATTTCTTTTTCCCTGAAGTCATTCATTTAGAATTCTGCATTGTTGTATATAGAAAAGTAAGAAATATTTTCAAGTTTTTCTTTTTTTTTTATATTGGGAATAATATTTCTTTCTAATTTAAAAAAATGTTTTACCGTATTAATTCATTCTTTCTGTAAACTTACTTTTAGGCGTATCCTACTTATCCAAGTTCACCAGGTCAGGTCATCACTGGATACCAGTTGCCTGTATATAATCACCAGGTAATTGGAGAGGGAGTAAAATGTTTTACTTTCAGATATTATTGAGGCCTTTAACTTGTTTATACAAATTGCCTGAATAGTCATTTTAATCTAGAGGAATGTACCTAAAATTTAAGAAAACACTTAGAATTGGTCTGTAGTGAAGCCCTCTGTATTATTTAGAAGTAATAGAGTAATATCTTGATAGTAATATACATAGCAATAACTTTTCTGTAGAACAGTTTTCTGAGATTTGGTGTGTCCATCTGTATTTCAGCATTTTTTTTTTTTTTTTTTTGCGTTTGCTATCAAATAGCTGAAACATCCAAACTGAGTTTCATAGTTTTTTTTTTTAGGGAGATAGAATGAAATAAAATTATTACCCCATTCTTAGAGCACAGAATTACAATTTTTTGTTATTTTAACTGGCTGCTTGAGGATAATAGTTCTCTGGGCCTCTTTTTATAGATATGAGTGTATCTGTGATCCATAATCATATCTATGGTAATAAATAATAAATTGAAAGAACTAGTATCTTTTGAGATTTCCGCAGTGCCAACTCCAGAAAATTGAGAAAGCAGTGAGGTTTTATATATAGAAGTAACAACAAAAACGTCAGGGAATAGAAACATAAAGTACTTCTTTTTCCTACTCTTCGCTTCTTTCATTTTAATAACAAAGGAGCCAACATGATAAGTGCTTCAGTATTGTATATCTCATGTGTTTTTGAAAACGTGTAGGAATATATGAATAATTTTGTTTTTCTTTTTTTTTTTTTAAGATGCCTTCACAGTGGCCTGTTGAATAGCGAAAGGGGTTATTGAGTAAAGTGAATTAGTGAAACATACTTCATCTTTCTTGATTTTTTTTCCATTTCATATATGCCTATAGATATTTTTAAATGGTGCCTTATATTAATGTTTACATTTTGTTACCTTGTTTTTAACCCAGTTGTAGACTCCCATGGAGCAACAGTGCCTTTTTCTCTCTCAGGTTTTTGTGTGCTGAAACAATGGCTGGTCCACATATCTGATAAGTGTTCAGTTACTTGTTGATAGATGATATAATCCAGGAATAGTAGTGTTAATGTGGCTTTAGAATTGGCATGTATCTGCCTAGAATATGCCTCTGGCTTTACCAGCCATAAAAAATTTGTTGAAGAGAAACAGAAATGTTTTGCTGCTAATTACCCATAAGAATAGTAATAAAACCAAAAGTATTACCTCTAACACACCAGAGCTGCTGTCTTGCATCACAATTGGATATTTGAAGGATATAATAAGTGCTAAAGTTCTCAAACACTCCCTTACTGCGTTCGTTTCTTAGAGTCCTTCTACTTCTGATTATGTTGATTTCTGGAAGCCATTTTAAAACAAAAGGCTGCCTTAATGTATTTCAACTTTTCATTTAAAACAAGATTTCTGAAGTAATACAATTGAATTTCAACACAGCCTACATTGAAACTTTTGATACCAGCTCACCTTTTTGAAGAATAAATAAGTGGCTTTTAAAAGTATCGTGTATCTGTTTAATTATATTTCATTATTTTAAATATAGGCTTATTCAGCTCTTTATTACCACTGTGGTAAAGTTGATACAGGAGGTGATGTTGTGCCAAATGAGTGCTCAATTCATGAAACTACTTCAACTTCTGGAAATGGCCCACAAAAGGCAAACATCTAATTTTGTTTTTCTTAAATATATAGTTTGTATTTTTTTCTAGTTTTAATAATTTTTTTTTGAGAAGCAAACATTTTTGCCCAAATTTAAAGATGTTAGCCATAAATCATGGAGCTTAAATAGACTGTTATTCAGAAGTTAATGTAAAGGTTGTTGAAATTGGATACCCCAAATTTTTAATATATACATAAAAGTTTCTGATTCAGCAGTCCTTTCCTATATTTCAGTTCCACTAATTTTGAAAAACCATTCTTTAATAAATACTGTATTAATATGATTTTGCAGAATTCTGTGGGAGGGCTTCCTCTAGAATTCTACTCCTCAAACTAGAATTAGTATGAATTATATTTCCCTTTTCTTTTACAACAATTTTCGTCTTAAGCAGTGGAAAATATTTATGGCATTCTCTCCATAACATGTGGCAGAAGTTCCCAACAGTGAAGTCAGTAGTAATTATTCAAATATTGAAATAGACAGGGTTGTTTTTTCATTTTATCATTACTGCAAATTTCTGTAGTAACAATACTGTCACTCTTGCATCACATAAGTTCTGTTAAATAGGTGAGAGTGTGGAAGTAGTTGATGTGCTGGTAATATGTATAATACTGAAGAAGTCCCAATGGAATGTAAATTCCTTGATTTGATACCCGATTTAAAAATGCAAATAAATATTAAAACATAATGTTACAGTATAATTGTCAGGTTTTGTCCTGAGTATTTTTTCTTGAAACATTGGAGTTCAATTAGGGATTTAACAAATTGAGCTTTTTAAACCAGTATTCTATCACTAAAGTTCTAAGATAATTCTTTAATTTGTCAGAAAACTACACACTGAGTGATATGTGGTAAGAACTGTGAATCTCATTTTTATGAATTTCTTTCTTTTTTTTTTGAGATGGAGTCTCACAGTGTTTCCCAGGCTGAAAGTGCAGTGGTGTGATCTCGGATCACTGCGACTTCTGTCTCCTGGGTTCAAGCAGTTCTCCCTGCCTCAGCCTCCTGAGTAGGTGGGATTACAGATGTCTGCCACCACACCCAGCTAATTTTTAGTAGAGATGGGGTTTAGTAGAGACAGAGTTTCGCCATGTTGGCCAGGCTGGTCTTGAACTCCTGATCTCAAGTGATCAGTCCTCCTCGACCTCACAAAGTTCTGGGATTACAGACATGAGCCACTGCTCAGAGCCTCTTTTAGCTTTTTTTTTTTTTTTTTTTTTTTGCATTTCTTTAGAAATAAACTAATATGTTCATTAAACCATCAAAAAAATAAAAGTGAGTGAAAGAAAGAGTTGTCTTTATATTACTGAAAACTTCTGTGTTTCAGAAATCTGTGGACCAAAGCATACAAACGGTGGTATCTTGTCTGTTTAATCAGGAGAACAGACTGATAAATTCTGTTGTTACTCAAGATGACTACTTCAAGGTATGAAGGGAATGCTATGCATAATTTAAAAGCACTTGTTAGCTTTAAACTGTTTTCCTGTGCTGTATATATTTTGAGATTTCTTAGAGCATTTAGTTGAACTGTTGGCATTTGACTGTAACCCAGTAAACCAGAGTGGGTTTTACCTGGAGTGTATTTTCTGCTGCCGAACCTTGTGACATTTAGGGAAGAATCTTGCAGCAGAAATTTGTAGCTGCAAGGGTTTACTAGAGAAGAGAGTTAATTGACTGCCTTGACCAAATAGTAAAAGAAAATTTTAGATGCAGAAAGCAGATCTCGTCCACATGCAGCCTGTAATCCCAGCACTTTCGGGGGCTGAGGTGGGTGGATTGCTTGAGCTCAGGAGTTCAAGACCACCCTGGGTAACATGGCAAAACCCCATCTCTACAAAAAATACAAAAATTAGCCAGGTGTGATGATACATACCTGTAGTCCCAACTACTCCAGAGGAGGCTGAGATAGGAGGATCACTTGAGCCTGGGAAGTTGAGGCTGCATTGAGCCATGATTGTGCTGTTGTACTCCAGCCTGGGCAACAGAGTGAGAGACTTTGTCTCAAAAAAAAAAAAAAAAAAAAAAAAAAAAAAAGAAGAAGAAGAAGAAGAAGTAGAACTTACTGCATTCATATTAAACTAAAGAGAAGGAAAGAAATGGTTTACTCAGATGATACACCTGAACAGCGTGAAAGGGTAAAGTGAAGCAGTAAAAAGTTGAGTAAAAAGAAGTACAGGTTGATTCAGAGTTGGTGAAGTGGAAGAGAATGTGGCGAGTTGAATTCCAGAAAGATCTGATTTCTGATCCCACTTTCTATGTTGGATAGATAAATCTTATTAAACCTCCAGTTTTTACAAGTCTAAAATGAGAAGGTACAGGACTAAAGGTTTCTGGGTACTTGTAGTTCTAAGTCTATGAATATGAAAAGGAACTAACTTGGTCAGTCCAATGGGAGAGAAATATTCTGGTTAATAAAGGGAAGGTGTTTTTTAAATAATAGGTGTATTGAAATAATACGAGTAATACAGTTTACCTAAAGTGTGCCCTTCACTGTTTTTTCATATATTCAAAGTTGTGCAGCCATGACCACAATCATTTTCAGAATATTTAAATCACCCCAAAAATCACACCCCTACCTTAGCAGTCACCTGCCATTTTCCTGGAACTCGTGTATCCCTAGGCAACCACTAATTTACTTTCTTTCTCTAAGGATTATCCTCTCCTGGACATTCATGTATATGGAATCATATATAATGTGGCCTTTTGTGACTGGATTTTTTCACTCAGCATAATGTTTTCAGTGTTCACCAATATTCTAGCATGTATCAGAACTTCACTTCTTTATTTATAGATACTCCTCATTCTGTTCATCCATTCATCTGTTAAAGACATTTAGATTATTTCCACTTTTTAGCTGTTACATATAATGCTGTGAACATTCATGTACAAGTTATTGTGTGGACATCTGTTCTTATTTCTCTTGCATATACACTTGGGAATGGAATTGCTAAGTCATGCTTAACCTTTAGTGGAACTGCCAGATTTGTCAAAACTGGCTACACACTTTACATTCAAAAGGAATTGTTTAACCATTACTTTGTGGCTTAAAACAGAACAAGCTTTTTTTTTTTTTCCATCTGTGACTGGATATAAGATGACGCTAAGCCTTTTTAAAGGGTTATATTATTGATCTCCTGTATAATGTAGAAGAGTAGAGCCATATGGCAGCATGAAGTTCTTAACATCATTGCAACAGGGAGTAAACTTATTTAAAGTTGACATTTGTTCTCTTGTTGCTTCATTCGACATAAATAGTACAATTTAGAAAAGAAAGAACTGGAATTGTACATCAGCTTATCTTGCCCAAAGTTCTGATGATTACATTGGTGTCGACAGTAGTACTTAAATGATTTTCAAAGCAGAAGATAATCTTTTTTTTTTTTTTTGAGGTGACCTCGTTTGGTCACCTTGGCTGGAGTGCAGTGTCACAATCCCGGCTTACTACAACCTCAGTCTCCTTCACTCAAGGGATCCTTCTGCCTCAGCCTCCGAAACAGTTAGGACTACAGACGTGCACCACCACAATTGGCTAGTTAATTTTTTTTTTTTTTTTTGAGACGGCACCATCTTGGCTCACTGCAAGCTCCACCTCCTGGGTTCATGCCTTTCTCCTGCCTCCACCTTCCCCGTAGCTGGGACTACGAGCACGTGACAGCACACCTGGCTAATTTTTTGTATTTTTATTAGAGACAGGGTTTCACCTTGTTAGCCAGGATGGTCTCGATCTCCTGACCTTGTAATCCTCCTGCCTCGGCCTCCCAAAGTGCTGGGATTACAGGCATGAGCCACCACGCCCAGCCAAAAGATTTTTTTTTTTTAAGAGAGAGCATCTGACTATATTTCCCTGGCTTGTCATGGACTCCAGGGCTCAAGTGATCCTCCTGCCTCAGCCGCCCAAAGTGCTGGGATTATAGGTGTGAGCCACCATGCCTAGTCCAGAAAATATTTTTAAACTTGAGTTCTCACCTGGTGTTAGACAGAAGACTCCCTTTAAAACTTCAGCATTTTCTGCTCATTTGGGAGAGGAATCAGAAGTTAGCATCCTGCAGTTGTCTGACATCTAGACCTACTTTGACTACATGTTGTTGCACTGAATTAGAATGCCCGAGGTATTTTTTAATGTACTTAAAATTTCCATAACTAATTTCACTCTTAGTTTTCTTAATTCTCTAGCCCCTTCACAATCTTGTTTCCTACGTGACCTCTGAAATACATGTTGGTGACCAGTTTTCTAGATTTTAATCTAAATAGGATATCAGTGTTCTGTCAGATGAGGTAACTTCCAGAAGCCACTTTTATTTATATGACAGTGAAACTGAAGTCTTAGAAAAAGGGCACAGTTAGTTGTAGAAAAGGAAATACAATTCTGTTATTACTCATTCACTCATTCCCATTCCTCCATGTAAGGCCTCTCACTTCTCTCTGCACTGTAGGCAGCATAGAGTGAAAAGAATGTTTTGCATGTATTTTAAATTTTTATCTTCATTTCTAAAGAATGATATACCTTCATAGGTTAATGATATGTCTTTAAATGCCAAAAACATACATATTTTAACCTAAAAACATGAAATTTCAGATTGAGAGCTGTTTGCAAGCTGTGGTTCCTATTAGATGCAGTTTAGTTAGTGAAAACAGTATTTTTTACAATTTCATTTTCTACAGCTGTCTTTGGGACATTACTGCAAAATTATTAACTAAGAATTACAAAAAATGATATTGAGTCTAAGTAGTGTTATTCCTGAGTTTACTGGGATTTATTATTGTTTTCTTTTTTAACTAAACTGTTTAATAAAATTAGCCATCTTGGTACATTTGTTATCCCAGTGTTCAAAATCCTTCTCAAAATAATCATCTTTTATCTCATTATTTATAATGTTTAAACCCAAAACAAATGGTTTAAGTTTTGACAACTTTCAGATCCATGGTAGTCATCATAAATTTTCGGTAAAATAAAATTACTATTTCTATGTTTTCCAGGTTAAAAGAGTGCATCGTTTTAGAAGAAGTTGGGCAGTATTTAAATCTGTTTGATCTTCTCGGCTATCTAGTTTCATGAGAAGTTGCTGGTTTTGAATATTAAGCTAAAAGTTTTCCACTATTATAGAAGTTCTGAATTTTGGTAAATCACACTGAAACTTTCTGTATAAGTTGTATTATTCAAATCTAGTTTTATCTTACATTGAAACTGTTCTTCATTAGATATTTATTTAGAACCTGGTTCTGTGTTGAATATATTGCAGAAAGGAGAATAATTGAGACTGAAAGTAAGTTAAGATTTATCTGCAAAGATTTTTAAAAAGTTGAAATTTGCACTTTAAGTGTTAAAAAGGAAATACTGATTTTCAAAAAAAAATTTTTTTTTAAATCAAATTTGAAAGACAAGAATTTTGATAGTCTGAATACAAGCATTTCATTTTCCGAGTACCTGTGAACAGTACAGTATTTACAGTATTGAGTTATGCATTTATGATTTATCTAGAAATTTACCACAAAAGCAGAATTTTTAAAATAGTATTTTTAATCAGTGGAACTCAATATATAGTTAGCTTTATTGAAGTTTTCTTATCTAAACCCAGTAAAACAGACTCCAAGCAAACAGTCCAATCAGTGAGTCATACATATGTTTATTAAAAATATTTTATCTTTTATCTAGAATCTACACATATGTATCCAATTTGATTGAGATAGTAATTAAGATAACTAAAATTCTGGGCCCAATTTTTTAAAGAATCCAAGACAAACTAAACTTTACTAACAAACTAAACTCTTTCTCAAGGAGTTACCATTCTTTTTTGTAAAAACATTGTTCTTTGAAATGCTAAACTTAATGACTGTATGTCAAATTGTGCAAAAACAGGTATTAAAGAATGCTGTAACTTTTTTATGTCACTCAAAGGTTAATTAGAGTATCCGAAAGAAATTGTTTTTATAAAAACATTGAAGTATTAGTTACTTGCTATAGATTTTTATTTTTTAACCTGTTATGTTTCCTTTTGTAAAGTAAAATATGTCCAGAAGAGTCAAAGTAGGTAGTTTTAATATTTCTAAACCACGCAAGTTGTTTAGTTATATATAACTGTAACTGTATATGAGGTTGTTTAGTAAGTGTATCTTAAGAACATGCTAGAATTCTTAACTGAGTAAGTTAACGTTTCTAGATTAGCAGGTGTCCTCATTTTACATTGTGACACACAGCTGGAGCCCCAGAGCTCTTTTGCTATACCCACAGTCTTTTTTTCCCCACCTTTTTTACTAATCTTTTAGGAGGTGTGCTCTTAGAACTGGTGATCTAGAGAATAGAAGTAGCTGTATGAGCAGTTCAAGGGCCAAGCCCTGGAACGGTAGGAATGGGATATAATACCTTTCTAAAGGAAACAGTTGTGTCTATATCATTTGATCTGCCATGGACATGAGTTTTAAGTGGCTTTCTGGCCCTTCTTTCAATGGCTTCATCCCTAAAACATGGAGACTCTAAATTAATGTAGTTACTATGGGCCATATTACTAGTGCCCACTGGGGTCTATGATTTCTCAAAATTTTCATTCTGAATCTGAAGGAAAGAGTCTTTTAACTTTAGAATTCCCAAGAGGGCTTTATTACACCTGAGAAATTGAAAGCACTATTTGTCTATTAAAAAATTACCTGTAGCTTTTTAGTGCTTTGACATTCTGACATATATCATTCTGTGATTGTCTCCAGATTTCTATAAATGATACCTATATTCTAAAGAGCTAGTTGTAATTATTCCAATACGACCTTAAGGAAAAGTTAGGGAATCAATGTTTGCCTTTGTTGGAGTGAGGTATTTAAAAGAGTAAGGTAAAAGTGATAAAGTCCTGAACCTTTAAAAATGGAAAATTAATTCTAAACTTAGATATTTCTTACATATTTGTTTCTGTTACCTATTGCTGATACTGTCTTTGCATAAATGAATAAAAATAAACTTTTTTTTTTCAAAAGTATTTTTAACTTTCTTATGTAATAATCAGAAATGGTGGGGAGTTGGGTGGGAACTGTAACAGGGTTTAGATTTGTGTAACAAGGTTTAGATTCTTAAAATGCAAAAGGGTAAAAGTTCAGTTTACTAATATGGCAGAGTTAGCTTGTAAAAGCAAATTTAGGTACAAAGATAAATTTAAGAGGTTCCTCAATAGCAGTGTGGAGTAGGAATGTTGACACATACATCTGACTCTGCTATCTCACAGCTGTGGTCCCTCTCATTTTCGACCCTGTGAAACATGTCGTGTTTTTGTGCGCTTAGGGCCTAGTCACTGTATTTGCTTAATAGAGCTGAAATGTTTTATATTGCATGTACTTCACGTGGATACAATCAAAAAAATCAATACCACCTCTTATAACTCTAGTTCTAATACTCAGTTCTGTAAGCTGAGTCCAGTGGAGAGGAAACTCTCCTCAGAAACTCCTGTATTTCATTAGTTCGTAAGCTTACTGATTCATAACCATAAATGTGACTCCAAAGTGCTGCAGGATACCAACCAGTGCTTTCTCCATAACCAAAGGTTAAACTGTGAAGTTTAGTGTCCAATAATAGGCTAAAAGTTTGTAATTCTTTTATGTGAATATGTGTATATATTTATATATGTGTGTGTCTGTATATGCATGTGTCTGTGGTTACATATATAATCATTATTCAGAATATTTGATTCTAGCTGATCAAGCTGAATAAGTTTATAGTAATTTCAGACCCCAAAACTAGACTACATACGGGTTAAGATAGTTGCTTTACACCAGTTTGTTATCTCAAGCATGTTTGTATAGTTTAGTATTAAATTATTAACATGAAATCAAATCTTTGGAATTGAAAATACAATTCCAACACTTTTTTGTAAAAGTTCAAGTTACAGCAAAATCAAGCAACTCTAAAAAGGTTGGTCACTTCTGTAAGTGTATTCTACATGTTGTTTTTTTCTTTTTCTAAAATCAGATTACCTTTAATTCAAAATAACTTCAAAATTGATAGTAACTGTCTTGCAAGGAAGTCATTGACTTTTAAAAATAAATACTCCACAGCACTTCCCTCTCATGATAAAGTACCTCTGGCCCCTCTTCACTGAAATTTTCTTGGCTTTAAACATAAACTAATAAAAAGTGTTGTCACATTGCTTAATCACCTTGCCTGCATTCATTACTGTCAATTGAGGGTGATTAGAGAACAGGAATGATAAGACAGCATGCCACTCTGCTTTCACAAAGATGGCAATAGAGAAGGTGGGGAAACATATGGGAGAGAAAAGGAGCAGTATTTTCCATTGACCAGGTCTTGCAAGTGGGACCAGCTGTTGAGTGTGATCATTTGGAATTCCTAGATGAGGATTGTTACTGGACATATTTTGATAACTGTAATATATCACTTCCCAATGTTATTTGTAGTATGTCTCTGTATGTAACTGATGGTTCTGAGCAATTCCTTACCACTTATCAAAGACAGAATTTTCCATCTGTAAACAGTACATTTTGTAGTAGAAAACAATAGACATAAGTTCAAACTATAAATGGGTGTTTTTGAATGTTCGTGAAAATATTCAATCTGCATAGCAAAGAAATGATAGGTAATTCTACATTGCATTTAGAGTTAAAAACATCTGTCCAATATGGCTGTAGCTGTGGGCCAATCACAAAAAAGTGGAAAAAAAATTATCTCTTGATACAGAAGTTGAAACTACCAGTGTACAATTAAACTCTATGGTAGCATATATTTTACATTTTAACCAGTCTGAAACAAAATTATCTAGTTAAGTCTCTAGTTCATTTTTCCAAGAGAAGGCTTTGTATCTTATGTACACCTTCATTAAGGCCGCATGCCAGGAATATGCCTTTTTCCACATGTAAAACTTCCAGATACCAGTTCACTAGATATTTAACTATAGAACAAATGCTTGCATAACTGGGATATTCAGGTCATGCACAGTCTTTATAAATGTGAAGCGGTAGCAACATTTTAAGCAGTTTGGAAAGTTTTATAATCCTTAATTAGCTCTTTTTATGGAAAATCTAGCAAAATTACACTAAGGTTCTAATTATATCTGTTGTATTTATCAAAATAAAATGGATAGAGACACCCTCTATTCTGGCTCAATCTTAGGATGAAACTCTACTGTAGAATAAAGGCAGTTGATACTGATACAACCAGTCCAGCTGTTTAAAAGGGCATGTTTCCTCTCCCCTTCTACATTTGTTTAAAATTTTTGACGTGACTCTTCGCGCCTCCACACACTCCATAAATCTGACTGGACCAATAAAATGGAGAGAGGTAATTTAATAGGCGGAGGACACTTTCTCTTTGTTTTTACTCTCTCTATGCTGATCCGCTACCTAGCGTTGGAGCAGCATCACTGTGTGAGTAAAATCTGAACAGTGTTTAAGCAGTAAACCCGCTATATGAGAAAAGCTTGACCTTGCACTTTTTTTTTTTTCCCCTGGACATAACTTGGTTGCTGCTCATCATTCTAGCTGGTGATGTGTCTTCTTTCTTTGACAAACCTATATGCTCACCATCCAGTGTTGTGTCCATGATTAGATCAGCACCGTATTGCGTAGGGCAGGTTTCCTCGATACTAATTTTACAGGGAAATTAAGCAGCATCAGAACTATCATCAGGGATGTTTTTCAGAGAGATCAAATCCTGGGCCCCATTCTCAGATGCTCCTATTTTAATGCTCTGTATGGGCCCAGTAATCTGCATTTTTAGCATGTGCCCCAGGTGATTCTGATGATTGTAACACATACTTTGAGAAATATGGCCTCAGTTGGGGAGCTCTCATATCATCTCAAACTACCGCTGAATTTAGGATAGAAACAGCCCTGTCAGGTCCATTATGACTTTCATAAAGGATTTCATTGGCTTAATTTATCGACTTCGTCTTTCCCTGCCTAGCTTGTGCCTGGAAATGCCAGCTATCCACAGGCAAGAGTGACTCATGAATGGGCCAAACCAGATTGAATAAAAAGGCTGAAAACCAAGACTTGTGGCCAGAAATCAGTGACAGGAGGGAGTGACTACAGAGGCAAAGCTGGATTCCAAGGCCAAGAGCAGGCAACCCAAGGGTGAGAGACTAGGCTCAAATGGGAGGGGCAGAGTGGATATCATGGGATTAGACACTGCTTGCCTCCTGGAGTGAAGAACTGTGCCTTTGACCCATTTGACGGATTTTGCAAACAGTATTACCAATGGTTTTTAGAAAAGTATGGCCTGTCATTGCTCCTTTTCCTGCTGTGGAATTAACTAACACCTCTTACATCTTTAAGCAAGAATGATAACAAATCAATATCAAAAATATGTTGAGATTCAAGTTCCAGAGACAGCCTTAGTATCTGATATCCATATTCTTTTCATATGTGTGTGTGTGTTTTAAAAATTATGAAAATATTTATGTAAAGAATAATAAATACCCAAGTTAACTTGAGAAATAGAACATTTGATTAATTAAAACAAGGCCCTCCCTGATCACACCTTCTTCCTCCCCAAGAAGAAACCACTAAATTGAATTTTGGTTTAATCATCTGCTGAATAAGTGTTTCTTTTCACATGATTTTGAACTTTAAAGGAACATATACTGAAACTTTTTTTTTTTTTTAAATGAAGTCTCGCTGTGTTGCCCAGGCTGGAGTGCAGTGGTGTGATCTCAGCTCACTGCGAGCTCCACCTCCTGGGTTCATGCCATTCTCCTGCCTCAGCCTCCCAAGTAGCTGGGACTACAAGCTCATACCACCACACCTGAATAATTTTTTGTATTTTTGGTAGGGATAGAGTTTCACCGTGTTAGCCAAGATGGTCTCCATCTCCTGACCTTGTGATCCACCCTCCTTGGCCTCCCAAAGTGCTGAGATTACAGGCATGAGCCACTATGCCAGGCCAACTTTTTTTTTTTCTTTTTTCTTTTTGGCACATTGTTAGACTCATGCATGTTGACTGGGAGATTGTATTTATTTTCACTGCTTTTTAGTTGTATCAGTTGAAAATTGTATGGTTTATTATTTCCCTTGCTGGGAGGGACAGTTGGATTTTGTTTCATTTTAAAATTTTAAATGTTTAAATTGTATTGATTGGTTGATTGCTGTTACAAACCATGCTACTACAAACATTCTTAAATGCCTCTGATCGCTTAGATACTATAATGTCATAAAAAACAGTGAACTTTACATCTTAGCCCCAAGTACTTCCTGGGTAAGCTTAGACAAGTTTCTCACTGACTCTGTTTCCTCCTTTGTAAAACAACAGTACTAATATCTACTTTATAATTTACTGCGAGATTAAATTGGGCAACACATCAATGCGGTTAGCTTCCCATCCACCAGTCTGCCCACCTGCCTCCCTCTCAAACCCACCTAAGTTTTATCTAGCCTTTACATTTCAGTAACTAGAACTTCACAAGTGGTCTGTGTACAGAGCAGCCATGGTTTGGTAAATGACTGTATCCTGAAATGTAGTATTTTGTGTATGTTCTTTGGTAATAGGAAGTAGCTCATTATGCTAGGCTTTTCAAGATATGTTCTAGAATGATTCCCTTTTTCCAAAAGGACCTTGAATGAGTAGAACACTAATAAATGAGTGAAATAATTGTACATAGTCCAGCATTCCCTGAGCATGATTTTTGTTTTTCCTTCATGAAATGCTGGAGGTGGCAGGGAGGATTTCATATCCCATTCTTATTACATTAGCCTACTCCCTGATATTTGTATAGAATTTTAGGGTTTTCAGAGCTACTTCATATTCATGATTTTTTTTTTAATTTTAAGTTCTAGGGTACATGTGCACAACATGCAGGTTTGTTACATGTGTATACATGTGCCATGTTGGTGTGCTGCACCCATTAACTGGTCATTTATGTTAGGTATATCTCCTAATGATATCTTTCCCCACTGCCCCCACCCCACAACAGGTCCTGATGTGTGATGTTCCCCTTCCTGTGTCCAGATGATCTCATTATTGAATTCCCACCTATGAGTGAGAACATGCAGTGTTTGTTTTTTTTTTGTCCTTGCAATAGTTTGCTCAGAATGATGTTTTCCAGCTTCATCTATGTTCCTACAAAGGACATGAACTCATCCTTTTTTATGGCTGCATCATGTTCCATGGTGTATATGTGCCACATTTTATTAATCCAGTCTATCACTGATGGACATTTGGGTTGGTTCCAAGTCTTTGCCATTGTGAATAGGGCCACAATAAACATACGTGTGCATGTGTCTTTATAGCAGCATGATTTATAATCCTTTGGGTATATACCCAGTAATGGGATGGCTGGGTCAAATGTTATTTCTAGTTCTAGATCCTTGAGAAATTGCCACACTTTTTCCCACAATGGTTGAACTAGTTTACAGTCCCACCAACATTGTAAAAGTGCCCCTATTTCTCCACATCCTCTCTGGCACCTGTTGTTTCCTGACTTTAATCATGGCCGTTCTAACTGGTGTGAGATGGTATCTCATTGTGGTTTTGATTTGCATTTCTCTGATGGCCACTGATAATGAGCATTTTTCATGTGTCTATTGGCTACATAAATGTCTTCTTTTGAGAAGTGTCTGCTCATATACTTTGCCCACTTTTTGATGAAGTTGTTTGTTTTATCTTGTAAATTTGTTTGAATTCTTTGTAGATTCTGGATATTAGCCCTTTGTCAGATGAGCAGATTGCAAAATTTTCTCCCATTCTGTAGGTTGCCTGTTCACTCTGATGGTAGTTTCTTTTGCTGTGCAGAAGCTCTTTGTTTTAATTAGATCCCATTTGTCAATTTTGGCTTTTGTTGCCATTGCTTTTGGTGTTTTAGTTATGAAGTCCTTGCCCATTCCTATGTCCTAACTAGTATTGCTTAGGTTTTCTTTTAGGGTTTTTATGGTTTTAGGTCTAACATTTAAGTCTTTCATCCATCTTGAATTGTTTTCTGTATAAGGTGTAAGGAAGGGATCCAGTTTCAGCTTCCTACATATGGGTAGCCAGTTTTCCCTCCACCATTTATTAAATAGGGAATCCTTTCCCCATTTCCTGTTTTTGTCAGGTTTATCAAAGATCAGATGGTTGTACATGTGTGGAATTATTTCTTAGGGCTCTGTCTCAATATATCTGTATTGGTACCAGTACCATGCTGTTTTGCTTTCTGTAGCCTGGTAGTATAGTTTGAAGTCAAGTAGCGTGATGCCTCCAGGTTTGTTCTTTTGGCTTAAGATTGACTTGGCAATTTGGACTCTTTTTTGGTTCCATGTGAACTTCAGTGTTTTTTCGAATTCTGTAAAGAAAGTCATTGGTAGCTTGATGGGGGTGGCATTGAATCTGTAAATTACCTTGGGCAGTATGGCCATTTTCACGATTTTGATTCTTCTTATCCATGAGCACGGACTGTTCTTCCATTTGTTTGTGTCCTCTTTTATTTCATTGAGCAGTGGTTTGTGGGTTCTCCTTGAAGAGGTACTTTGCATCTGTTGTAAGATAATTCCTAGGTGTTTTCTCTCTGAAGCAGTTGTGAATGGGATTTCACTCATGATTTGGCTCTCTGTTTGTCTGTTATTGGTGTATAAGAATGCTTGTGATTTTTGCACATTGATTTTGTATCCTGAGACTTTGCTGAAGTTGCTTATCAGATTAAGGAGATTTTGGGGCTGAGATGATGGGATTTTTCTAGATATACAATCATGTCATCTGCAAACAGGGACAGTTTGACTTCCTCATTTCCTAATTGAATACCCTTTATTTCTTTCTCCTGACTGATTGCTTGGCCAGAACTTCCAACACTATGTTGAATAGCAGTGGTGAGAGAGGGCATTCCTGTCTTGTGCTAGTTTTCAAAGGGAATGCTTCCAGTTTTTGCCCATTCAGTATGATATTGGCTGTGGGTTTGTCATATATATGATTTCATTTGGTCTTCATCAACTCCTTTTGAAGGTGCTAGGCTTGTCTAGGTTTTAGGTGTAATTTTCTTAAATTTATACACCTTGAGATTCAGATAAATGAGAAACAGACTTTACATCTGGGCCATTGCTCTTTATACTATCTCATAGATAGCAGACTCTACAAATCAAAATACAGAAATTTTTTTACTGATACATAATAATACATATTTATGGGATACATGTGAGAATTTGATACTTCTCTACAATGTGTGCCAATCAAAACGTAGTAATTGGGATATCCATCACCTCAAACATTTATCATTGTTTGTGTGGGGAGCATTCCTAATTTTCTACCTATTTGGAACTGCACAATACATTATTGTTAATTACTGTCACGCTACTGTGCCATCAATCACTAGAACTTA
>NW_016815271.1:55059-74139 GCF_001698545.2 Rhinopithecus bieti
CAGTATGGCCATTTTCACGATATTGATTCTTCCTATCCATGAGCATGGAATGTTCTTCCATTTGTTTGTGTCCTCTTTTATTTCATTGAGCAGTGGTGTGGGTTCTCCTTGAAGAGGTACTTTGCATCTGTTGTAAGATAATTCCTAGGTGTTTTCTCTCTGAAGCAGTTGTGAATGGGATTTCACTCATGATTTGGCTCTCTGTTTGTCTGTTATTGGTGTATAAGAATGCTTGTGATTTTGCACATTGATTTTGTATCCTGAGACTTTGCTGAAGTTGCTTATCAGATTAAGGAGATTTTGGGGCTGAGATGATGGGATTTTCTAGATATACAATCATGTCATCTGCAAACAGGGACAGTTTGACTTCCTCATTTCCTAATTGAATACCCTTTATTTCTTTCTCCTGCCTGATTGCCTGGCCAGAACTTCCAACACTATGTTGAATAGCAGTGGTGAGAGAGGGCATTCCTGTCTTGTGCTAGTTTTCAAAGGGAATGCTTCCAGTTTTGCCCATTCAGTATGATATTGGCTGTGGGTTTGTCATATATATGATTTCATTTGGTCTTCATCAACTCCTTTTGAAGGTGCTAGGCTTGTCTAGGTTTTAGGTGTAATTTTCTTAAATTTATACACCTTGAGATTCAGATAAATGAGAAACAGACTTTACATCTGGGCCATTGCTCTTTATACTATCTCATAGATAGCAGACTCTACAAATCAAAATACAGAAATTTTTTTACTGATACATAATAATACATATTTATGGGATACATGTGAGAATTTGATACTTCTCTACAATGTGTGCCAATCAAAACGTAGTAATTGGGATATCCATCACCTCAAACATTTATCATTGTTTGTGTGGGGAGCATTCCTAATTTTCTACCTATTTGGAACTGCACAATACATTATTGTTAATTACTGTCACGCTACTGTGCCATCAATCACTAGAACTTACTCCTTCTAACTATATTTTTGTATCCAGTAAACAACCTCCCTTAATCCCCAGCCCCAGCCCCAACACTCACTCTCTATAGCCTCAGTTAACTACTGTTCTACTCTTTACCTCCATGAGATCAGTTATTTTGGCTCTCACATATAAGTGAGAATAAAAGCATTTGTCTTTCTGTGCCTGGTTCATTTCATTTAATATAACGTCCTTAGTTCCATCCATGTTTTTGCAAAAGACAGGATCTCATCCTTTTTAATGGCTCAGTAGTACTCCATTGTGTAGATGTATCACATTTTCTTTATCCAATCATCTGTTGATGGATACTCAGGTTGGTTCCAAATCTTGAATACTGTGAATAGTACTGCAATAAACATGAGAGTGCAGAGATCAGTCCAATATGCCATGCCATGCTGTTTTGGTTACTGTTGCTTTGCAGTTTGAAATTCACTAGTGTGATGCCTTCAGCTTTATTCTTTTTGCTCAGGATTGCTTTCACTACTTGGGAGTCTTTAGTGGTTTCACAGAATTTTAGGATTTTTTTTTTTTTCTAATTTCTATGAAGATGTCTTCGGCATTTCACAGGGACTGCAAGAAATCTGTAGATAACTTTTGGCAGAATGGTAATTTTAACCATATTAGTTCTTCCAATCCTTGAACATGGGGTGTCTTTCTGCTTCTTTGTGTCCTCTTTAATTTATTTCATAAGTTTTTTAATAGTTTTCCTTCTGGAGGTCTTTTACCTCATTGGTTAAATTTATTCCTGGATACTTTGTTTTAGTTTTTGTACATATTGTAAATGGGATTGCTTTCTTGATTATTTTTTCCTGCTGGCTGCTTGTTGGTACACAGAAATGCTACTGGTTTTCATATATTAATCTTGTGTACTGCAAATTTACTGCATTCATTTTACTTCTAAAAGTTTTTTGGTGGCGATTTTAGGGATATATATATATATATATATATATATATATACATACATATATATGATAATGTTATCTGCAAACAGGGTCAATTTGAATTCTTCCTTTCCAGTGTGGATGCTCTTTACTTTTATATCTTGCCCAGTTGTGACTAGGGCTTTGGGTACTATGCTGAATAAAAGTTGTGAAAGTGGGTATCATTGTCTATTCCAGATCTTACAGGAAAAGTTTTGAAACTTTCCTTGTTCGGTATGATGTTGCCTGTGGGTTTGTTATGTATGGCCTTTATTGTGTTCAGATATGTTCCTTTTACATGACTTACAGAGTTTTTATCATGAAACCCTATTGCATTTTATCGAATGTTTTTTCTGTATCTATTGAGATGATCAAATAGTGTTTGTTCTTCACTCTGTCAATGTGATGCATTGTATTTAAGTTGGTTTGCTTTGTTGAACCATCCTGTCATTTTGTTAATTATTTTCTGGTTGTTTTGTATAACCTTTGTTGAATTTTTTCTGTTGTAGTCTTTCTCATTGCCATTTAGTATTTTCTTATAGTGATGAAGTTTGATTCTTTTTCCTTTCTCCATTGTATATCTGCTCTACCAAGATGAATCCCTTGCATCCCACTTGGTCATGGGGAATCATCTTTTTAATGTGCTGTTGGTTTTAGTTTCTTAGTATTTGATTGAGGTTTTTTGTGTTTATGTTCATCAGAGATACTGTTGTATAGTTTTCTTTCTTTCTTGTGTCATTGTCTGGATTTGTTATCAGAGTAATGCTGATCTCAACGAGTGAACTTTGTAGAATTCTCACTTCTTCAATTTTCTGAAAGAGTGTGAGAATAATTGCTATTATTTATTTAAACTTGTGGTATAATTCAGCATTGAAGCCCACAGTTCCTCAGTTCTTTGATGGGTGGCTTTTTATTGCAGATTCAGTCTTGTTACTGATAATTGGTCTGTTCAGTTGTCTATTTCTTACTGGTTCAATCCTGGTAAGTTTTATGTGTCCAGGGATTTATCTGTTTCTTTCTGCGAGGTTTTCCAATTTTTCGGTGTATGGTTGTTCAGAATAATAGCTAATGATCCTTTATCTTTCTGTAGTAGGAGTTATAATGTCTCCTATTTGATTTCTGATTTTATTTATTTGGACCATTTTCTCTTTTATTCTTGGTTTTTGTAGCTAACCGTTTGCCAATTTTATTTATCTTTTCACAAAACCAACATTATCTTTTGTTGATCTTCTGTATTTTTGTCATATCCATTTTATTTCTGCTCTGATCTTTATTATTATTTTCTTCTACTAATTTTGGTCCTGGTTTGCTCTTACTTTCTTAGTTCCTTGAGATGCATTGTTAGGTTTTTAATTTTTTTTTCACTTTTCAGATAGAAGTATTTATATCTATAAGTTTCCTTTTAATATGGCTTTTGTTGTATCCCATGGGTTTTCAAATGTTGCTGTTTTCATTTGTTTCCAGATATTCTTGAATTCTTAATTTTTTCATTGATCTACTTTTCATTAAGGAGCGTGTTGTTTAATTTCCATGTATTTGTGTAATTTCGAAAGTTACTCTTTTACTGATTTCTGGTTTTATTCCACTGTGGTAGGAGAAGATGCTTATCAAGATTTCAGCTCATTTAAGTTTGTTGAAACTTATTTTGTGGATAAACATGTGGTCTCTTCTCAAGAACGTTCCATGTACTGAATGCACTGATGAAAAGAATGTGTATTCTGCAGTTGTTGGATGAAATGTTCCAGAAATGTCTTTTAGGTCTGTCTGGTCTCAGATTCATTTCCTATTTAATGTTGCTTTATTAATTTCTGTGTATATATCTGTCCAAGGCAGAGAAAGAGTGTTGAAGTCCTCAACAATTACTGTATTGAAGTCTCTCTCTGCCTTTAGATTTAATAACATTTGGTTTTTATGTATCTGGGTGCTCTGATGTTGGGTGAATATGTATTCACAATTGTTATATCCTCTGGCTCAGTTGGACCCTTTGTCATTACTTAATGACTTTTTGGTCTCTTTTCACAGTTTTTGATTTTAAGTTTGTTTCATTTGATATGTATAGCTACTTCAACTGACTTTTGGTTTTTGTTCACAAGGAATATCTTTTTGTATTCCTTCAGTTCCAGTCTATATAATCACACAAGTGTCCTTACAGGTGAAGTCAGTTACTTGTAGGCAACATACAGTTGGGTCATTTTTGTTTTTTTTTTCAATCCATTCTGCTAGCCTAAGTCTTTTATGTGAGGAATTTAATCTGTTTACATTCAAGGTATTATTGATAGGTGAGGACTTACTCCTGTCATTTTGTTAATTATTTTCTCGTATTGTATATCCTTTGTTCATTTATTTCCGTCTTATTGTTTATCATTGCAGTTTGGTAGTTTTCTATGGTGATAAGTTTTGATTATTTTTCCTTTCTTTGTATATCTGCTCCACCAGTGATCTTTATATTTGTATGTGTCTTTATAGTAGTGATTATCATCTTTTTACTTCCAGATGTAGGACTTCCTTAAGCATTTCTTGTAAGGCCAGTCTAGTAGTGATGAATTTCCTCAGTTTTTGCTTGTCTTAGAAAGACTTGATTTCTCCCTCATTTATGAAAGTTTGCTTTGCTGGGAATAGTATTCTTGACTGATTTTTTTTTAGTACTTTGAATTATATCATCTCATTTTCTCCTGGCCTGTAAGATTTCTGAAGAGAAATCCACTGCGAGTCTAATGGAGATTCCCTTATATGTGACTTATACTTTTATCTTGCTTTTGTAGAGGAAGACTTTCATATGCATCTGAGTTTTAATGTACCAGTTGAGAAGGGTATAGTGACTGTGTTTCAAGACAGGTGCAGTGATGTGACCTCATGTAGCTTCTTTGGCTGCATTCAATGTCAGCAGTAGCTGTGGGTACCTCAGTTGCCTAGGCCATAAAAGTTTGTGGTAGTCTTGGTGGCATAGGTTAATATCCTCTGTGTCAAAGGTATTGGGGGGTTTCTTCATTCTCATTTTCCACACATTGGGGAGATTTAGGCTAGAGTATCCCTTTAGGAGACAGATCTGACATGGCCTGTAAGTAGCTATAGCTGGGTTCCAGGTTTAGATGCTCTGAATGGTGCTAGCATCCTAGGCTCAAGGTCTCATGAACTTTCTGTGGCACTTGGGTCTTGAGGTGTTTGTTTGTTCTCTGGGGTGAGGCTGAATGCAAGTTGCCCAAAGAGCCAGGATCTGTGACTCTGAGGTACTCCCTAGAAGCTTGGGTCCAAGGATTTGGGTTGTAGCTGAGATTCTATCCCTAGTGTTCAGGGAATGGCACTGGACCAGCTCTGGGGAAGAAGTGTTGCTCTGGATGTTTGGGCCTAGGTAGCAGGGTAGTGCTGCAATTCACTAACCCAAGCCAATAGGGATCAATGTCAATGTTGAGCAGGTTGGGGGCTGTGGAGGTGGCTCCTCCTCCTCCTCTAAAGACTTTGTGATAGTGGAGTCAGCAGTATTTCAGACTCTCTGAGACCAGGTATAGCAGTAGCAAGTACCCTGAATAGTGGAGCACAGCTGTCCTTTGGGCCCTGTTAGGCAGAAAACAGCACCATGGTGATTTTACTTTACAGAAAGAGGGGTGTCTCAGCAGCTCAAGCTCTAAATGTCTAGTCCAGCTCTCCAGGGACTTAGGGAACTAAAGTTGTTTGGCCTGTAAGCCACATTGTCTCATTTCAGCCACTGTTTTGTTTCTCTGGGACGCAGGGTACTGCAGCAGTTTAGCCGTGAGATATACAGCTGCTCAGCTTGGCCAGGGCACTGATTCCCCACTTGGCCTGGACACCATTTTCTGGGATACAGGGTACTGCTAAAACTTAGACACAGGGAGGCATGATTGCTCAAAATATCTAAGGTATTGTTTTCTAGAAGTCAGGGTACTGTTTTATATCTGGCCTGAGGGGTCAGGGGAAGAGTAGGTGGATCAACTCCACCTCCACTTGGCCCCATGAGGAAAGGTGTTAACAGCTGCTTACAGCTCACCTTGGGGATGTTCAGTCACTAGGCTGGGGTTGTTTTGGTGGCAGTTTAGCCTCAGGGATGAAGGGGACCTGTGCCTACTTGCACCCTGTGCAAGCTGTAGGTCTAGCTGCAAGATGGTGTAGCACAGTAACCATATGGGCCACAGAGGGTTTCAAAAGTAGTGTTAACTGCTTCTCTGGAGAGCGCACAGTTTTGTGGACTCTAGACAGTTCCTTCAACTGGGCTTAGATAGTGCCTGTGACGACTGCAGGGCACCTCTACCATAGTGAGGTCTGTGCGTGTCCAAGGTGTTGATGGGGGTTGCTGGGGTTCTCTTGCTTACCTCCTCACTGTGTGGAGAAGTTCCTCTTTGTTCCCAGCTTATCTCAATTTGGGGAGGGAGTGGTGAAGGCCTGACATTTCCTTCCATTCTCTTTGTAGCTATTCTGTTTCTGTGCTCATCAGGTTCCTGCTCTTCTCTGATTTTCTCTGGAACTCTCCTTCAGTTATTCTTATTAAAAAGTAGGGTTTTTTTAGTCATTCTCGTTTCTGTTGGAAACAAGCACTAGGGACTTCTCGTCAGCTTTGCTCTTAATTAATCAAAGAGATAGAAATATTTTTGACTGAGCTTTATAAAAGCTATAACTAGGACTATAATGTGAAATGGACAACTTAAAATTTGAGGGAGAAAAAAATTCACCTAGAATAGGTTGAGCTAAAATTTACCATATGTCAGGCTCTCTACAAAATTGTATTAAGTAACTCACCTCATTTAATCCTTACAACATCCTAGTGAAGTTAGATACTGTTATTATTTTTTATATATGAGAACACAAATACTTATAAAATATCTTACCTAGTGTCACAGAGCTAATTAGCTACAAAGTCAGGGGTCTGACTGCAGAGCCCCCCAGTTTACCACCCTAAATTCTTCTGTCACTTAAACTTCAATCCCATCTCACTCCATGCTGTTTTCTTAGAATGCAGTGGTTTACACAGAATAGATGTGGTATGTTTAGAATATGGAGAACCTTTTTAAAAAATAATTTGTTGAGGAGAAATTAAAATAATAAAATTAACCATTTTAAAGTAGTACTAAGTACATACATAATGTCATACAAACAGGACCTCTATCTAGTTCTAAAATGTTTTCATCATGCCAAAGTAAAAATACCATTAAGTAATTTTCCTCATCCCACTACACCTGAAATCCCTGAAAACCACCAATGTGCTCCCTTACATTTTCTGGATATTTCATATAAATGGAATCGTACAGTATGTGACATTTTGTCTGCTTTCACTTAGTATATTTTGTTCGCTTAGCATACATTGTAGCATGTATCAAATACTTAATTCCTTTTTATGGTTGAGTAATATTCCATTCTATGAATATACCACATTATGTTTATCCATTCTCCCTGCTAGAAATTTGGACTGTTTCCACCTTTGGTTATTATAAATAGTGTTGCTATAAACATGTGTGCATGTGTACTTATTTGAGTCCCTATTTTCTTTTTTTTATACTTTTATTTTAGGTTTGGGTTCACATGTGAAGGTATGTTGCATAGATAAGCTCATGTCATGGGGTGTTTGTTGTACAGATTATTACATCAGCCTGGAATTAAGCTCAATACCCAACAGTTACCTTTTCTGCTCCTCTCTCCAACAGTTACCTTTTCTGCTCCTCTCTCTTCTCTCAAGTTCTCCCCAGTGCCTATTGTTTCCTTCTCTGTATTCATAAGCTGTCGTCATTTAGCTCCCACTGATAAGTGAGAGAACATGCAGCATTTGGTTTTCTGTTCCTGTACTAGTTTGCTGAGAATAATGGCCTCCAGACAGTTCCATCCACGTTCTTGCAAAAGACATCATCTTGTTCCTTTTTTATGGCTACATAGTATTTGATAGTGTATATATACCACATTTGCTTTATCCAGTTTGCCATTGATGGACATTTAGATTGATTTCTTGTTTTTGCTATTGTGAATATTGCTGCAGTGAACATTTGTGTGCATTTTTCTTTATGGTAGAATTATTTATATTTCTTTGGGTATTTACCCAGTAATATCATTGTTGGGTCACATGGTGGTTCTGCTTTTAGCTCTTTGAGAAATTGCCATACTGGTTTTCGTAAGGGTTGAACGAATTTAAACTCCCACCAATGGAGTATAAGCGTTCCCTTTTCTCCGCAACCTCACCAGCGTCTATTATTTTTTGTTGAATTCTTATTTTTAATTCTCTTCAGTATATACACAGAGATGAACTTAAGGGTCATATGGTAATTCTCTGTTTAATCATTTGAGAGATTTCCAAATTGTTTTCCACAGCAGTTTAACCATATTACATTACAATCAGCAATGTTCAAGTTCTGATTTCTCACCAGCACTTGTTATTTTCCATTTTTAAAAAAGTATACCCATCCTAGAGGCTGTGAAGTGATACTTAATTGTGGCTTTTATTTGCATTTCCCTAATGACTAATGATATTGACCACTTTTAAAACATGTTTGTTTGCCATTTGTATATATTATTTATAGAAATATCTATTCAGTCTTTTGCTCATTTTTAAATTGGATTGTTAGGTTTGTTATGGTTGTTGAAAGTTGTTTATATATATGTTCTCAATACTGGATCTTTATCAAAAATAGGATTCAAAACTATTTTCATCCATTTTGTATACTGAATTTTACTTTCTTGGTAATGTCCTTCCTTTGATGCATAAAATTTTTAAATTTTGACAAAATATAATTTATCTATTTTTGCTTTTCATGCCTTTGGTGTCATGTGTAATAATCTGTTGCCAAATCCACTTTCATGAATATTTACACCTATGTTTTCTTCTAAGAGATACAGTTTTAGCTTTACATTATATTTAGGTTATTGATTCATCTTGAGTTAACTTTTTATACAGTAGGCTCTCAACTTCCTTCTTTTGCATTTGGATATTCAGTTGTCCCAGCACCACTAAAGACAATTGTTTCCCCCACTAAAAGGTCTTAGTATCTTTTTGTTTGTTGAGTAAGTGATTGAAATTAATAACTTAATCCGAAGAATCAGTGAGAACCGGAAGTGCTGGGACTCTGCTGCATGTTTTCTTGATATGTCTGTCATACAAACAGGTTCTTCTCATGTTCAAAGAAGGCCCATCCCAGGTGTACTCCTGTCCACTGGCTGCTTCCCCTGTTAGTAACAGACTCCAAAAACTAGGAAGACACCAGATTCGTCTCCCTAGCTCAGACCCACAAAGTGATTCTCTATTATTAGCAAAGATACAAATTGATTGACATGGGTCTCATTCAGGCCCATTCACAGCCTTGTTGGTTTCACTTTTTCTTCCTTCCCTCCTTTTAATTGTGACAGCTTCGTTGCAACATAATTGCTGTACATAAACTGCAAATATTTAAATTGTACAACTTGCTGAGTTTTGACATATGTATACAACTGTGAAACCATCACAACAGTGAAGATAATTTCTTGTCATTCATTCACCACCTCACCCTCAACTAATGATGTTTTCTGTCACTATAAATTAGTCCCAGCTTTCTAGAAGTTTATATGAATGGACTCATACAATATATACTCTTTGATCTGTGACTTTTTTATTTCAGTTTTTAGATTCATCCATGTTGTTGCATGTATCAGTTTCTACCTTTTTATTGCTGAGTAGTATTTCATAATAAGGATTTTCCACAATTTGCGTTTCCATTCTTCTACTGATGGGCATTTGGGCTATTTCAAGTTTGGGGCTATTGCAAATAAAGTTACTATTAACATTAGTGTATAAGTCTTTGTGTAGATGTATGCTTTTATTTATTTTGGGCAACCACCCAGGAATTGAACATCAAGGTCCTATGTTAGGTGCATTTTAAGCTTTTAAAGAAATTTTCACACCATTTTCTGGAAACACAAAAGAATAAATTAACATAATTTTATTTCGTGTCATCTTTATGCTACTACAATATTTGGAGATTCTTTTAAATATAAATGTGTGCATCTATGTCACGTATGCCTTTGATTGCCTGGAGTAGATTTATTTGTTATTTTTGCACCTTCAGTTCCTAAAACAATCCTTTGCATAGGAGGATGATTAATCAGCTTTGGATGAATGAATGTCAGATAATGGCTTATCTGAACATATGTGATTTTGAACCAAAATGAATGATAGGACAAAATTGGAGAGGATGAGAGGAATAGAATAGATAGATAAAATAACACTGTCTTTTAAAATTATGCATGTAATTCATGATGGAAAAAATCCAAAAATAAAGAGTAGCTTAAAGAAGAAAATGAAAATCATCCGTGATCCTTCATGTCACTCTTTAAAAAATTATTTTGTTGTTTTATTTTCTCCTGATATTCTCTTAAATTAAGGACACTGGTTCTCACCCCTTCCTACACATCAGACAACTCAGAGAGCTCTGTTAAATAGGTCTAATGTCTGGATTCCATTAGAGATTCTAATTTAATAGGTCTGAGGTGGAGTCTCAGTGTCAGTGTTTTTTTTTTTTTTTTAATCCATCCTTCCAAGGTAGTGATTTATATACAACAAAATGCATTTAAGTATACAGTTCAATGAATTTTGATAAGTATCCTCCCTATAAACACCATTCTAATCAAGTATAGAATGTTTCTATCATCCTCAAATACTGTACATTTAATCCAAGGCAACCCCTGATCTGGTACTATAGATTAATGGTGATTATTTGATAATTTCATATAAACAGAATCTAACAGTCTGGCTTCTTTCACTAACAATAAACAGCATGTTTATGAGAGTCATCATATTGTTACATATATCCATAGTTTATTCTTTTTTACTACTGATTAGTATTTCATTGTATGGAGGTACCACATTTTGTTTAACCATTTACCTGTTGATGGGTATCTGGACTGTGTCCACGCATTGACTTACGAGTAGAGTTTCCATGTACATTCCTGTAAGTCTTTGTGTGGAGATATGTTTTCATTTCTCTTGGGTAAATTCATAGAAGTGGAATTGCTGGGTCATATGGTAAGTGTCTGTTTAACTTTATAAGAAATTTCCAAATCTTTTTTTTTTTTTTCCCCCCCCAAGACAGAGTCGCTCTGTCTCCCAGACTGAAGTGCAGTGGCGCCATCTTGGTTCACTGCAAGTTCCGCCTCCTGGGTTTACCCTATTCTCTTGCGTCAGCCTCATGAGCAGCTGGGACTACAGGCACCCACCACCACGCCTGGCTAATTTTTTGTGTTTTTAGTAGAGACGGGGTTTCACTGTGTTAGAGCCAGGGTGGTCTTCATCTCCTTAGCTGGTGATCCGCCCACCTCAGCCTCCCAAAGTACTGGGATTACAGGAGTGAGCCACCACGCTTGGCCTGAGGGTCATTACCAGTTTCTAAAAGCTCCCCTAGAAATGTGTCCTTTTCTGTATATAATACATATAATACATCAGTAAAAAGTGAAGAAAAAATAACTCTCTAAATGATTCTAATGTGCAATCAAAGTTGAGAACCACTGAGCACGACCACACAGACAAGTCCCAAGTTTGTAAATCATGACGTATTTTCATTTGTGCATTATTTTTTTCCTCACCCATTCATTTATTCAAAAAGAACTACGCTAGATGCTACAACAATATTTCTGCCCTCAAGAAGCTAACAAGTTTGTTTTTTCTCTTAAGAAAATTTCCCCCGTGTGACCACAGCCATTTCAGACAGTTTAGTTTTTAATTGATCTTTCTCTGTATTTTGCAGTCCTGTCCTTGAGTCAGCCCTGATGAGAGGGAATAAATAACAGGATCATTCATGGTGCTTGAGATGTCGCTTTATTGATTTTGCTCTTTTCCTTTCCTGCTTCCTGGCTCCTGTATTTGCTTTCATACATAATTCGACTTTGGGGACAGTGTCTTTAAATGAAGTCACCATGTGAGCCATACCAATAACAATAAAACAAAAATAATTTACTTCTGGTATTTGCACATTGGTGACAGCACTCCATAGAGGCCATGACTGATTTCTAATTTTGTATTTTATTTTCTCCTTTGTTTCTCTGTATAGGAAATCTTCAATAAACAGCATATTCTAATAAAAATAAGACAAGCTAGCATAACATTATAAAATCCTCACCAAAAGCCCATTAAAAAATACAGTAGATGGGTAAAAAATAATATGGCTTATAAACCCAACAAAACTCATATGTAAATTTCTGTAATCAAACCAAAATCTTACTTGCTATGAAATGTACACTAGAAAGAGACTTTGAAATGGTACAGTAATGTTTGCCTCCCCACAATTGTTAGAAATAAGTACATAATACTTAATTTCTGTGCAGAATTTTTAAAAATATTCTAAGAAACGGTAAGGTCAGTGTGAGAAGAGTTAACGTTGGCTGTCACTTGCTTACAAAAGAGGTTCTGCATACAACAACTGATGGGAGATTCCATTTTCCTTTTTACTGGGGCTTTAGTGATTTCAGAGACCCCAAAATTCGTGTGAAAAATTGACCAATAATGAGTAGAAAGTTATTTATCTAGCTCTTGGTTTAAAGAAAAGTCCAATAATGCATAGAAAGATATTTGTCTAGCTCTTGGTTTAAAGAAATTTCATCCCCAACATAGGTGACTTTTCATGAAGAAAATATTTTCCAGCATAATCTCAAGCCAACTTAATCCCTTGACTGTATGTTGTACCATATAGCAAAGCCACTTTCCATGTTTGTTGTGTTTATTTTTATTTCACTGAAATTTCTTTTCACTGGAATTATTTCCTTATTTTCACTGTTTTTACACAAATTAGATTCATTGGTCAGTTTTTTTGTATCACATTAATTTTTCCTTCCTTCCTTTCAACCACTACCATTTTTGCTTTTGTTTTCGAAATCCAAATCTCCCTGACATCAAATTTTGCAAGTCTAAATTTTTTCAAGAAAATGTCTTTTGCAGCAACTTGGATGGAACTGAAGGCCATTATTCTAAATGAAGTGACTTAAGAATGGAAATCCAAATATTGTGTGTTCTCAGTTATTAAGTGAGAGCTAAGCTAGAAGGACACAAAGACATTTCAGAGTTATACAATGGACATCGGAGAATCAAAAGGGGAGAAGGTGGGTGAGGCATGAAGACTGAAAAACTATATATTGTGTATAATATACACTACTCAGGTCATGGTTGCACTCAAGTTTCAGACTTCACCACTATACAAATCATCCATGTAACAAAAAACCACTTGAACCCCTCAAGTTATTGAAATAAAAAATAAAAACAAAAATAAAATTTGAATACATTTTACTAAAAGGATGTGGGTCTTCTGTCCATTTTTAATTAATAGCAATGTTGCCATGTATTTTATCATGTTGTCAGTTTTATTTTATGCTGATTATTCCCACCAGTCATAACAATTGGGAAATAGACAAAAAGTTGGTTGTATTTATTTCCTAGATAATAACAAAGTTCAGAGGAATCTAATGAGACACAGTTACAGGCACACAGAAGGAGAAGAAAAGCTACAGCGGTGTGGAGCACTGATGGCTAAACTCTTGATATCTGGATGGGGTCGAAAGGACAGATGTGGCCCAGAGTTCAGATCTTTTGGCATGGTCAAAGGATCCTGCATCATCCCTGGCTGCTCTCTTCTAAGTTTTAGCCTCTGCTTTTCTCCATTCCTCAACAGATCCCTGGCCTCTTTGGAGCTGCAGGATCTCTCTTGGCCTCTGGCAAAGTACTGGCTGGATTGTGGATGGAAATTCCTGATACCCTTAGTTGAGTTCACACAAACTCTAATTTTACTTGAGTCAATTAAACAAAACCGAACTACACAAAGAAAATACAAAAGTCCAGAAATAGGTGAGGGTTCCATGCTGTGGGCATTCTAATCATGTGAATCAAGAACATTTACGGAGTTCATGTCTGGTCCAGCCAATCCACTTTTAGGAAGTTGTCCTAAAGTAATATACTGGACCTAAGTCGAAATATGTATATACAACCTATTCATCAAAAAAATTGGAACAAGGTAAATATGTTCTAATAGAGGAATAATTGAAATAGAGTGTTTTCATACCACTTAATACTCAGCTTTGAAGCAGGGCTGGCAAACATTCCTGGAAAAGAGTAGATAGTAAGTATTGTAGATTTGTGGATGGCTTCTGTCAGAAATAATCAATTCTGCCATAGTAGCACAGAAACAGCCATAGGTAGTACAGAAAGGAATCAGCACATTCATGTTCCAATAAAACTTTGTTTATTTACAAAAAAGGATGGATTTGGCTTATGAGCCTTAATTTGCAGACCGCTTGTTTAAAGAGAGGATATGGATTTATATTTACTGACACAGCTCACTGTAGTATAATACTGGGTAAAAATAAAAGCAGATGTTAGTATAGCATTTATGATATGATGTCACATGCAAAATGAAGATTTGTATGTATAAATATCAGTGCAGAAGTGTCTAGAAGGATGTTCAGCAAATATTAATGAAGGTATTATCACTAGATGGAAGAATTTGAGATGATTGTTTTCCTTATATATATATATTTTTTTCATTACTAGAAAAAAATATTTTTGTTCAATTCTTACTCTCACAAAGTACTTCCATAGTTGCTGTTAGGGTTGCCACACAGCTGTGAAGCCTGTGCAGTTACACAATTCCAGGAGATGCCATCATGTGAACTACCATGTGAAAGGTGCCACCAGAGTTGTGTGATGAGGCAGTCTTCCCACCTTCCATTCTCTGTTCAACTCTATCCAATTCAACAAACATTTGTTTGGCATCTACTACACTAGACATCATTTAAGACAGAAGCATCAGGAAACAAAGCATACAAAAATGTTTGCCCTTGTAGTGCTTGTGTTCTAGTCAAGGAGAAAGATAATAAGGAGAATAAGGAGTGACACATATGGAAGGTTAGGAAGTAGTACTAGAGGGCAAGGTGGCAAGGGAGATCCAGATGGCTTCAGCACAGTGGGGTTTCCATTTTAAATAGAATGGTCACAGCTGGCCTTACTCAGAAAGTTACAAATAAGCAAAGACTTGAAAGAGGATAAGTAGGAAATCATACTGATATCTTGGGGAAGAGCATTGCAGACAATGGAGACAGCCAGTGGAAAGGGTCTGAGGAAAAAGCGTGCCTAGCAGTCTTGAGGAACAGCAAGGTTGTCTGTGTGGCTGAGGTGGGGTGAGGGAGGAACACAGTGGCAGGAGTGAGGACAGATTGGTAATGGGTGGCCAGATCACAAATGCCCTCAGAGATCATAGTGAGCACATTGGATTTCACTCTGAATGAGTTCATAGCCACTGAAATATTTTTGAGTAGAGCAGTTGGCTGTATCCCTACTGAAATCTCATCTTAAAATGTAGCTTCCATAATCCTTATGTATCAGGAGAGGGACCTGGTGGGAGGTAATTGAATCCTGGGGACAGGTTGTTCCCATGCTATTCTCATGATGGTGAATGAGTTTCATGAGATATGATGGTTTTATAAAGGGCAGTTCCCGTGAACACACTGTCTTGCCTGACACCATGTAAGACATACCTTTGCTCCTCCTTTGCCTTCTGCCATGATTGTAAGGCCTCCCCAGCCAGGTGGAACTGAGTCCGTTAAACCTTTTTCTTTTTCTTTATAAATTACCCAGTCTTTGTTAGCATTATGAGAACAGACTAATACAAGTGGCAAGATTTGATTAATGTATTTAAAGAGTCACTCTAGATACTAATTTGAGAACAAACTGTTAGGATTTTAGAGTAGAGGTAGCCCTTGACAGTGTTTTGCAATTTCATTTTTTTCTTACCTGTCTCCCCTACTGGCCTGTAGATTCCTGGAGGTCAAGCAGCCCAGTTTTTGGTAGAGGGAATAGCCAGTGGGAAGAAGACTACCAGTGCAAATATTTACAACCCTCATTTTACAGAAGAGAACATTGGAACTTAGAGAGGTTTAAGGGATGGCCGAGGGTCAGAACATCGTCAGCACCAGAATCAAGGCCTTTTAATTGTAAGGTCAAGGTTCCTTGCACACTGGGATAAGAGGCAGCACCTGCAAGATAAGGTGGAGGTGAATGAACATAGGTGGCTTGAGTTAGATTCTGCAAACTTTTATTACAGGCCAATCCATAGATGACATCACTTTAAAATAAGATGCAGTGTCTCATGAGATCTACTACATGCTGCTGCTTAGGAAAGGGAATGTTGAAAAATAGTGCTGAGTTTATAAAAATAGCATTTAGAATATAATTCTTGTGTGTTTAATACATGAATGCTTAAGAAAGATGTTCACCAAATGTTAGTGATGCTTGTTTCTTGATGGTAGGATTTCAGAGAGTTTTAAATAATCTTGTTTATTCTTTTCTGAATTGAGTTGCTTTTTTTTTTTCTTTTTGCAATGACAATGTGAAAACAGAAGACATAAAATAAAAAAGGTTTTATGTTAGATACCATTAAGCTAACATTTACGTGCTCTTTGCAGTTCTTCAGCACCTGTAGAACCATTATTTCTTTGTAAATTCTTCCAGGGCAGAGACTGTGTTTTATTCATTCTTGTATGCCCAGCATGGGGAACCAGCTACAAAACAGGTGTTCAATAGGGCTTATGGAACAAATGCAACATAATTTTGTGAACTGTAGCTTATATAATCTTCAGTAGACACCTAGGGGCCTCATGAATGACATGAACACAGTTTCTAGCCAAAGGTAATTTCATTTATTTTTCTAGTTGGAGTTGTCATGGCACCCAGAGGACCAGGGACCCTGGTAATAAAGTTTTAAAAAGCTTAAGTGGTACATTTGTAAATTTGTGATATCTCAGGTCCTCCTTCAGCAATAGAAAAAATTGGGCATTTTGAATAGAAGTGTTTTAGTGAATAATCAGTGATGTGGCAACTTAGTCTGATAATATTTCAATCTAGCTTTTTGGTTTTAATGGCAGTTGCTATTACTATTGGGCCACATCATTCCCGGGAAAGCCTTCTTTTAAAATCAGTACAGGTTGAACATCCCTAATTCAAAAATCCCAAATCCAACAATGCCCCTGAATCTGAAAGTGTTTGAGTTGCTAACATGATATAGTGAAAGTTTACTTTCAGATGATTCAGTGTACACATTGTTTCATACACAAAATTATTTAAAATGTTGTATAAAATTACCTTCAGACTATGTGTCTAAGGTATATACGAAACATAAATGAATTTCATGTTTAGACTTGGGTTTCACTCCCAGATACGCCATTATGTATATGCAAATATTTTTTAAAATGCCAAATCCAAAACACTTCTGGTTTCAAGCATTTTAGAGGAGGGATTTTCAACATCTACCTAGAGATCAATTTGTTTGATGTGGTCAATTGCCTGTTATTCAAACTTAAAAAGTGCTGGGTTTTCCTCCATACCACCTGTTTAGGTTTTGAATCATTTAGAAAAAAATAAGTGACTGTCTTTAAGTCATTGATTAAAAATTAATAGCCTTGAAATATTTCCATTCCTATTTTATTACTAATTATTGCTCAAAACAAGTTTTAATAGTAAGAAGGAAAGTTGTCACCCCATTAGTTTAGGCACAATCTTTCAATCTCCTTTACTCAGCATTAGACTGTAAACATTCTCACAATGGTTTTTTACATCTTTGTGTAGCATTTGAACATGTAGATTACCACACTGTACAAAACCATCGCACAATTAGCATACATTCACATTAGTGTTTTTAAATGATTTTTAATTGAACAAAGACATTTTACATATTTGGCTCTATTTCTTCTCTAACTACAAACAAAATCTTAACTGACTCTTCCTTCTTTCTTACTCTTAATTATTAAACTCATCTGACCATTTTAATTTTTATTTAATTGGTGAAGATTGTAATATTCAAGGTGTACAATGTAATTATTTGATATACATATATTAGGCCAGTGCAGTTAGCTTGTACCAACCTAATACATTGTATAATGATTACTACAATCAAGTTAATATATACATTATCACCCATGCTATACATTAGATTCTCAGAAATTGCTCATCTTATGACTGAAAGTTTGTTCCCTTAGGTCAAAATCTACCCATTTCCCCCACCCCTTCTTTGGCAACTGCCATTGTACTCTTATGTTTTGATGACTTCAAGTCTCTCTTAGATTCTGCATATAATATCTTCTTGACCCTTGAATAACATGAAGTTGGAGCACTGACCACTTCATAATCACAAATCAGCACATAACTTTCTCTCAAGACATGGGGTCTCATTATGTTGCCCAGATTGGCCTTGAATTACTAGGTTTTAGGGATCCTCTTACCTCAGGCTCCTGAGTAGTTGGGACTACAGGTGTGTGCCACTGTGGCCAGCTCTTGCATAAACTTCTGAATCCCCGAAAACTTAACTACTAGTAGCCTACTATTGACCAGAAGCCTTACCAATAGCAAAGAGTTGATTAACGTGTATTTTATATGTTTCATGCATTATATACTGTATTCTTACACTAAAGTAAACTATAGAAAAGATGATGTTTTTAAGAAAATCGTAAGGAAAAGAAAATGTATTTACTATTTTTTAAGTCAAAGTGGAGAGATCTTCATCCTCCTTGACTTCCTGTTGGGTAAACTGAGGAAGAGAAGAAAGAGGAGGATTGGTCTTGCTGTCTCAGGTGTGGCAGAAACAGAAGAATATTCACATATAAATATACTTCTACTGTTCAAATTTACATTGTTCTTTTAGTTTATGTGTTTGCTTTTATGCCAGTATCATACTGTTTAGATTAATATAGCCTTGTAACATAGTTTGAAATCAGGAAATGTGATGCCTCCAGCTTTGCTCTTGTTTCTCAAGATATCTTCTGTTATGCAGGGTTTTTTGTGGTTCCATATGAATTTTATTTTTTATTTATTTATTTTTTTAACAACATCCTTTCAGCTGTTTTTTTTTATTATTATTATACTTTAAGTTCTAGAGTATCTGCGCACAACGTACAGGTATGTTACATATGTATACATGTGCGATGTTGGTGTACTGTACTCATTAACTCATCATTTACATTAGGTATATCTCCTAATGATATCCCTCCCCACGTCCCCTCCCCACAATAGGCCCCAGTGTATGATGTTTCCCTTCCTGGGTCCAAGTGATCTCACTGCTCAATTTCCACCTATGAGTGAGAACAAGAGGTGTTTGGTTTTCTCTTCTTGTGATAGTTTGCTGAGAATGATGGTTTCCAGCTGCATCCATGTCCCTACAAAGGACACAAACTCATCCTTTTTTATGGCTGCATAGT